>NC_045438.1:125148335-125337815 GCF_002776525.5 Piliocolobus tephrosceles
AAGGAAGGAAGGAAGGAAGGAAGGAAGGAAGGAAGGAAGGAAGGAAGTCCAAGGAGGAAGGAGATAGGAAAAGGCAGGTAGCCCAGACCCATGTAAAGCCCTGGGACCAAGGGACTACATGCTCTCCCACTCCTCAGGCTGAAGAGAGTCAGGGACCAGTGACTGGGAGCCCATACTGACCACTGGTGCCAGGTCACTTCCAGGTGATAAGGTCACAGCTACTTCTTCTCTGATAAAGTGTGTAAGTACCCCTGCTGGACTCCCAGACATATGTTCTATTGTGCTTGGGAAAAGATACCCCCCAGCCCTTGAGAAGGGCCCCAGAGAACTCACCTTCAAAGGTCCGATTGACATGGGTGGGTCCAAAAGGTGTCTTGAAGAGGGCGCCTCGGGGGATGATGGCCACAGCCTTGTCAATCTGGTCAATGACAGACACCAAGCGGGTCTCTTCCTTGATTTGGACCTGAGGAGACAGGAGAGGAGCCCCCCCTGCCAGGGCACTGTGCCTATCCACCCCTGGCACAAGGTCCCTCTGCATGGCCATCTCACCTGCACCACCACAGTGTAGTGGACACCAGAGCCACACAGATCACTCTGGGCAAGCCCTCACCTTCCTTCCTATCAAGATTTTCTTCCTCTCTTTTTATTTTTTAATTCGTAATACATACAGGTGGTATGATATTCAAAACTACAAAAAAAAAAAAAATCAGTCTTTCTCTCACCCCAGTCTCTGAGCCCCTAGTTGCCCTCACTGGGGACAACCATCATTGAAGGTTTCTCGTGTACTCTTCCAGAGGCATACCATCCTATCAGCATATTTAAATGTTGCTTATTTTGCCTTTTTAAAATATAAAAGTAATCATGCTTACTGTAGAATATTTGGATAATACAGAAAGACATATCAAAGAGAATTAAAACCACTCATAACCCTACCTCCTAAAGATAATCACTGTAACATATTGGTATACTTTCTTTGTGTTTTGTTATTGTTGTTGTTGTTTTGTCTTTGTTTTTGTTTTGAGACAGGGTCTCACTCTGTCACCCAGGCTGGAGTGCAGTGGTGCAATCATGGCTCACTGCAGCCTTAACTTCTCAGGCTCAGGTGATCCTCCCACCTCAGCCTCCCCAGTAGCTGGGAGTACAAGCACATGTCACCACACCTGGCGAATTTCTGTTTTTTATTATTATTTATTTATTTATTTTTGAGACAGAGTCTTGCTCTGTCACCCAGGATAGAGTGCAATGCAGTGATCTCAGCTCACTGCAATCTCTACCTCCTGGGTTCAAGTGATTCTCCTGCCTCAGCCTCCTGAGTAGCTGGGACTACAGGAGTGCACCACCGCACCCAGCTAATTTTTGTATTTTTAGTAGAGACAGAGTTTTACCATGTTGGCCAGGCTGGTCTTGAACTCCTGACCTCAGGTGATCCACCCACCTTGGCCTCCCAGACTGCTGGGATTACAGGTGTGAGCCACTATGCCTGGTCAATTTTTGTATTTTTGGTAGAGACAGGGTTTCTCCATGTTGCCCAGGCTGATCTCCAACTCCTGGGCTCAAGCAGTCTGCCTGCCTCAGCCTTCAAAGTGCTAGGATTACAGGGTGAGCCACAGCGCCCAGCCCTCTATGCATATATTTAAAGCAAAATTAGAGTCACAGTTTATATTGTTTCATATCCTTCTCTTCAGTTTAACATTATTTTGCAAGCATTTCCCCTATCACACCATTTTTACACAGATGAAATTTAGTTACAATTACTATCTAGGGCAACCCTGAACAAAAGGATTTCATAGAGATTTTTTGGAAGAGCTTGACAGAGAATGCATGTCAACAGAGGCCCCCAGAGAGTCACAGAGCCACCTATTTGCCATTGGCAGCCTACCTGAATGGTTTACAAAAGAAAGGTAGAAACTAAGCTTTAACGAGTGCTGAGGCCAGAGTCTTTAAATATGTCACCTTATTTAATCCACACAAGCCTGCAAAGCAAATACAATTATCTCAATTTTACAGAAAAATGATAATAAAACTGAGGCTCATGGCTGGGCACAGTGGTTCACACTTGTAATCCCAGCACTTTGGGAGGCCGAGGTGGGCAGATCACCTGAGGTCGGGAGTTTGAGACCAGCCTGATCAACGTGTAGAAACCCCGTCTCTACTAAAAATACAAAATTAGCCAGGTGAGGTGCCAGGTGCCTGTAATCCCAGCTACTTGGGAGACTGAGGCAGGAGAATCACTTGAACCCGGGAGGCAGAGGCTGCGGTGAGCCAAGATTGCGCCATTGCACTCCAGCCTGGGTGTGACAGCAAGACTCCATCTCAAAAAAAAAGAATGGGAAGGCTCTTTAAGACACTGATATAGAAAGATCTCCAAAATATATTGTTAGGTGAAAAAAAGCAAGGTTCAGAATCATGTGTATAACATACTGCCATGTTTTGTTTTGTTTAGTTTTTTTAGGGTAAAAAGAGAATATGTATAGGTATGGTGTTTGTTGAGGCTTATACTTGCATGAACTGTCTCCAGAAGCAGCAACTAGATATTTAATGTGAATTCAAATGCCTAGGGGAATTTTTTTTTTTTTTCTGAGACGGAGTCTCGCTTTGTTGTCCAGGCTGGAGTGCAGTGGTGTGATCTAGGTTCACCGCAAGCTCCGCCTCCCGGGTTCACGCCATTCTCCTGCCTCATCTTCCCGAGTAGCTGGGACTACAGGCGCCCGCCAGCACACCCAGCTAATTTTTTGTATTTTTAGTAGAGACGGGGTTTCACCATGTTAGCCAGGATGGTCTCGATCTCCTGACCTCGTGATCCGCCCACCTCGGCCTCTCAAAGTGCTGGGATTACAGGCGTGAGCCACCGCGCCTGGCCTGTTGCCATAATTTCTATTGGGCTGGGTTCTGGATGAGCCCAGGCTCTCTTTTAGGCCCTCCTCCTGCTCTCCTCTTCACTCACCACTATTTCTTCTTCAAAGACCTTTTCACCTTCATTCACCTTCTGCAGCTCAGTGTGTTCATATTCATATGATGGGTCCCCCATGAAGCGGCCCTTCACCACAGACGACTGTGCCACCATCTCCTCTGTGGCAGGGGGCAAGAGGCTCCACTCTGTGCAGTTCAGGCTGCCAACAATATTCACATCACTCTTGGATTCAAACTCCCCTGCTCACCCACTATTCCTATTATCTTCCCTTCTTTCTAGTGGGTTAGGCCCAGGAAAAGCTGTTGAAATGGCCACCTTTCCTCCCAATGCTGTCATGAGACCATCAGAAGCCCCAAGTGCTGACTGGGCATGGTGACTCATGCCTGTAATCCCAGCACTTTGGGAGGCTGAGGTGAGCGGATCACTTGAGGTCAGGACTTCAAGACCAGCCTGGCCAACATGGTGAAACCCCGTCTCTTCTAAAAATACAAAAATTAGCGGGGCATGGTGGCACATGCCTGTAGTCCCAGCTACTCAGAAGGATGAGGCAGAAGAATCGCTTAAACCAGGGAGGCGGAGGTTGCAGTGAACGAAGATTTCCCCAGCCTGGGTAACAGAGTGAGACTCCGTCTCAAAAAAAGAAAAAGAAGCCCCAAGTGCCAATGGTGAACACACCCCTCATATGTGATAAACAGATTCAATTGCATTCATTCCATGTATGCTGAAATTAAATGAGCCTCTTCCTAGATATCTGGACTATGAAATTCCAGATGAGTTTCTGGTAGCTGAACTTTTCTCAATTGTGTGGACCCATGTTTTGGTGGGCCCTAAATTCATGCTCAGCCTGCCCACTGAGTCAACAGCACAACCATTTCATCCCATTTCTCAGAAATGCCCAGCCTATGCTCAAGGACTTCTCCTTCGAGCCCTTCAGGAGCACTTACCAGGCCCACCCAGTCCCTTCTTTCTCACTTCCTGCTGCTGGAGGTCCTGCCCACTCCTCTCAAATATACCCTGGGCCTAGGTCCCCAGTCTGGCCTCTGCTCATCTTCCTGCCCTTCACTCTCCACCAGTTCCCCCTCAACATAAAAACTGCTCAGCTGGCTGGGCACGGTGGCTCATGCTTGTACTCCCAGTATTTTGGGAGGCCGAAGTGGGCAGATCACTCGAGACCAGCCTGGCCAACATGGTGAAACCCTGTCTCTACTAAAAATACAAAAAAATTAGCCAGGCCTGGTGGCGGGTGCCTGTAATCCCAGCTACTCGGAAGGCCAAGGCAGGAGAATCGCTCAAACCCAGGAGGCAGAGGTTGCAGTGAGCCGAGATCATGCCATTGCAATTCGGCCTGGGCAGCAAGAGCAAAACTCCGTCTCAAAAAAACAAAAACAAAAACAAAACAAAAAAACTACTCAGCCTACTAAAACAGCAGCCCCCCAAATCCATGTCCTTCTAGAAAATACTGTTCCTGTCCTTCCCTCCCTCTTTCCCAACTCTCAGCAATAATCTCAGAACAACAATTGCCCTGTGGGGGCCTTTCCTCCCCATCCTTTTCACTCTTCAGCCCACTATGCCATGATTTCTGCCCCCACCACTTCAAGAAACTGCTTGGGAGAAGGCCATCCATGACACGTAACAGCCAACAAATGCATCTCCATCCAGTTCTATTTCCTCTGACATCTCCCTTCCTCCTTCTCCAGGGTCTTAAGTATTTCCAGGGACCTATTCTCACCCTTCTTTTCTTTTTGCAGTCTTACCCACCTGCCTTCCAGAGCCCCAGCTACTACCTAGTCCATATCCAGAATCCAACCACTTCCACAGCTCCCACCCTGGCCCAAGCCACCATCCTCTACTGTCTAGATATTACCATAGACTCCTAACTAGTCTTCCTGCCTCCACATCTATTCCCCCTTTGGACTAGTCCCCACCCAACTGTTCACACCTAAGCCGTCATGTCACTCCTCTGCGGAACCTTCCAATGGCTTCCCATTAAGCCAAGTCATACAATGCCCCATAAGGCCCTGCGTGATTGTTTCCTACTCCTTACCTCTCTGAATCTTGTGTTCTACAACACTCCCCTCACTCATTCTTCTCTAGCCACACTAGTCTCTATGCGGTTCCACAAACACACTAAGCACACAGGGCATTTGCACTTGCCTAGAATTCTCTTCCCTCAGATATTTAAGTAGTTCACTCTCTCAGTCACTTCAGGTATCTTGTCAAATGTGACCTTATCAAAGAGGCTAACCCTGACCAAACTATTTAAAATAGTACCCCATCCTGTATTCTCTTTTTTTTTTTTTTTTTTTTTTTTTTTGTGACAGAGTTTCACTCTTGTTGCCCAGGCTGGAGTGCAATGGTGCGATCTCAGCTCACTGCAACCTCTGCCTCCCGGGTTCAAGTGATTCTCCTGCCTCAACCTCCCAAGTAGCTGGGACTACAGGCTTGCAACACCACGCCCGGCTAATTTTGTATTTTTAGTGGAGACAGGGTTTCTCCATGTTGGTCAGGCTGGTCTCGAACTCCCGACCTCAGGTGATCCACCTGCCTCGGCCTCCCAAAGTGCTGGGATTACAGGCATGAGCCACTGCGCCTGGCCCATCCTGTATTATCTATCCCCCTTAGCTTTTAACATCATCTGACATGGAACAGATGTGTGTGTTTAGCTATTGTCTATCTTTCCTTCCCTGTCCCCTAAACACACACTACAATGTAAGCTCTACAAAGACAAGGATTTCATTTACCACTGAGCTCCTGGTGCCTAAATCAATGCCTCGCACATGACAGCACACAGTAGGTGCTCAGCAAATGCTTATAGAATAAAATGAAATGAATCCCAAATCTGTATCTTCAGTTCAACTTTTTCTTCTGTATTCCACATCTGTACTCTAATATACTTTCTTAACACCTTGTAACTCAGGCACCTCACACCAAATTCACTATGTCTTCCCTAGTCCTGTCCCTGAATTCTCTCCTACTGAGTGGGTTAGTACTTAACTTACTCAGCTGCCTAAGCTAGGAGGGGTCAGCCTTGACCTCTTCTTTATAACAATCCTTATTCAACCTCACATGTCCTGACAATTCTAGCACTTAAATCTTTCCAACCCATCCCCTCCTCTGCATTCCCTGGGCTACGTCTTCCTTTCAGGCCTCATTCATATGGACACTACAATGGACTCCTAACCACAGTGCTCACCACACTTTCAGGCCATTCTGCCCACTCTGATCTGAGCAGGCTCTTCTTGCAAGCCCCTCAGTAGCTCCCCATGTTCTATAAACAAAGTTCCATATCCTTTTGCCTCTAGAACCAGTTCTACACAACATCATACTACTGTTCTCCCGAACACTCTGAGCCTTCCCCAGCCAACAAGTTTGTCTAACTGTTCCCTAAATAAATAAGCCGTGCTGGCCTATTTATCTATTTATTTATTGAGAGACAGGGTCTCGCTCTGTCACCCAGGCTGGAGCGCAATAGTGATCCATAGCTAACTGCAACTTTGAACTCTTGGGCTCAATCCTCCCACCTCAGCTTACAGAGTAGCTGGGACTACAGGTGCACACCACCATGCCCTGCAAATTGTTTTTCTTTTCTTTTTCTTTTTTTTTTTTTTTTTGAGACAGAGTCTCGCTCTGTCACCCAGGCTGGATTGCAGTGGCATGATGACGGCTCACTGCAACCTCCGCCTCGCGGGTTCAAGCAATTCTGCCTCACCCTCCCAACTAGCTGGGACTGCAGGCGCCCGCTACCACACCCGGCTAATTTTTCATATTTTCAGTAGAGACGGGTTTCACTGTGTTAGCCAGGATGGTCTCAATCTTCTGACCTCGTGATCCTCCCGCCTCGGCCTCCCAAAGTGCTGGAATTAAAGGCATGAGCCACCACGCCCTGCCTTTTTTTTTTTTTTTAATGGATGAGGTCTTGCTATATTGTCCAGGCTGACCGAATAGACTGCTTTATAAGGTAGTAAGCTCCCCTTTCGTCAAAAAGAGGCTGGCTGGGCGTGGTGGCTCACGCCTGTAATACCAGCCCTTTGGGAGGCCAATGTGGGTGGATTACTTGAGGCCAGGAGTTCAAGACCAGCCTAACCAACATAGTGAAACCCTGTCTCTACTAAAATTACGAAAATAAGAATAAATAAGCCGGGCGCGGTGGCTCAAGCCTGTAATCCCAGCACTTTGGGAGGCCGAGACGGGCGGATCAGGAAGTCAGGAGATCGAAACCATCCTGGCCAACACGGTGAAACCCCGTCTCTACTAAACAAAATACAAAAAATTAGCCGGGCGAGGTGGCGGGCGCCTGTAGTCCCAGCAACTCAGGAGGCTGAGGCATGAGAATGGCGTAAACCCGGGAGGCGGAGCTTGCAGTGAGCTGAGATCCGGCCACAGCACTCCAGCCTGGGCGGCAGAGCGAGACTCCGTCTCAAAAAAAAAAAAGAATAAATAAATAAATAAATAACCAGGTGTAGTGGCGCGTGCCTGTAATCCCAGCTACTCAGGAGGCTGAGGCAGGAGAATCGCTTGAACCGAGGAGGCGGAGGGGGCAGTGAACCAAGATGGCGACACTGCAATCCAGTGACAGAGCGAGACTCTGTCTCGAAACAAAAATAAATAAATAAATAGGCTGGATGGTCCTGTATGGTAGTGACCAGGGAGTATGGTAGTGACCAGGGAATTTTCCCCAGCTCTCTCCCCATTCCGCATTCTTTCTCTACTTCCAAAAGCGCCTCCAGCTGCAGAGCAGACACCTCCATTAAAGAGCACCACCCACTCCCTCGGGCGTCTGACCCTTCTCCAAACTGAGCCAGGCCCAGCACTTGGCTGGAACCTGGTTTCTTCTCCAGGTCCGCATTTTCCAGAAACCTTCCCACTGCTTCACCTGCGTTCTTGGCCCTTGCCTCTCTTATAAACCCATCCGCACCTAAGTTTCTCTTGGCCTCCTCAGGCGGAGAACACGCTCTCGCAGGGCCCCGCCCTCCGGGACCTCCCCCGCCCATTGCCCCGCTCACTCAGGCTCCGCCCTAGCCTCAGATTCCACGACTTCTCCAACCCTGCCTTTTCCCTCAACCACCTCTTGACCGTCCCCAGGCCCGCCCCACCAGGCCCTAGGCCCTTCCCCATTCCACTCATCTCAGATCCCGCCCACATCTCCCTTGGCTCCATGGGCTCCGCCCCTTTCAATTGCTACGACCCGCCCACCCCGCTCTGCCTCTAGGTAGCCACCCTCTGGGGTGCGGCGGCGGCCCCGCCCCGGGGGCCTCCTCACCTGTAGAGCGTCTTGCGCGGTGCCAGCTGGTCCTCACTCAGGCCTTGCGCGATGTAGTAATCGGCGACGAGGCCAAGGATGCGGCCCCAGAAGAGAACCCGATCGTAGCGGTAGTCGCGCTTAACCAGCATAAGAGACGTGAGCAGCGAGGCCCGACGGTCCGGGCTGAGGCCCTGCCCACTGCCGGACGCCAGCTCCAGAGACAGCAGGAGGCTGTCGGCGTCCATCAGGCCAGCGTCTCTGCTCAACGCCCGTCGAGTTGCTAGGAGAAGCTGCCTCCATGGAGACCTGAAGCTCCGCCCTTCCGCCTAGCAGTACGCTGGGTTCCACCCACCCCACCGCCTACCGCCCAGCCCTCCTCCCCACGGAGGCCTGGGCAAACTTTAGCCCCCTCCCTCTTCCTTTCCAGAGTTTGGGACGGATGTCTTCAGTTGTGACGGCCACAGCATGGCTTCCCCTACTGTTAGGCTACAGTGTGGGGTTGGAGGTCCCAACCCGGCCTTTTTCCATAGATATTTGGCCCTCCCTGAGCCCTTTCACATAGTCGAGAGAGTCTTCACCGTATATGCACCTGGGGTCTGGAAAGAAAACAATACAAAACCCCAACACTGACACTAACTGTACTATTTCACCCGTCATGTCACTTCTTGACCTCAGAATGATCTGTGAAGAAAATAATTTGAGATTTCTCCTGGCTCTAATTAAGATTCTGTCATCCCCACTACCTCCACCCTCACCCCACCCCAAGCCAGGTCTTACAGAATAAGGTCCATCCATTCTCTTCCATTTTCACCAGCTGCCTTCTTTATCTACCCTTTCCATAGAAATATTCTAAGTGACAAACGAAAATCTAGGCAATGGGGCAATCACATCAACTACCACCTTTCTCATCAACTATCAACTACCACCAACTGTTGTTTTTAGATCCAAATGGTAGCAAGAGATGAAAGACCAGAACCTCACTGCAGCTAGAGCTTCACTCCCTGGGCTAGACGACTACTCCATATTCACTTCTTGAGTCCCCAGGCAAGGACAAACATAAACAGGTTCCTCAGCAAGCTTGTTGCCACAGGAAATGGACTTTATTGTTAATGTTGCTAATTTGATATTTTCATTTCTGGAATTCCTTTGAAGAGCACTCAGGAAATCAGAATGACCTGGGCCCCAGCTGATAAATAAGTGTCTAAATTACCCAGATAATTGCTTTTTTGATTGTCTGGGCAATGTTGGTTTTTGGGGATTGAGACACGGTCTCACTTTGTCACCCAGGTGGGAGTGTAGTGATGTGTGATGTCAGCTCACTGTAGTCTCAACCTCCTGGGCTCAAGTGATCTTCCTACCTCAGCCCCCCAGGTAGCCGGGACTACAGGTGCGTGCCACCACGCCCAATATTTTTTGTATCTTTAGTGGAGATGGCGTTTTGCCATGTTGGCCAGGCTGGTGTTGAACTTCTGAGCTCAAGTGATCTGCCCACCTCAGCCTCCCAAAGTACTGGGATTACAGGCATAAACCACCATGCCGAGCCTCAGGCATTGCTTATGAAGGTATTGTTATGAGATCAGCCTGACCAACATGGTGAAACCCCGTCTCTACTAAAAATACAAAACTTAGCCAGGCATGGTGGCGCACAGCTGTAATCCCAGCTACTCAGGAAGCTGGGGCAGGAGAATCACTTGAACCAGGGAGGCAGAGATTGCAGTGAGCCAAGATCATGCTACTGCACTGCAGCCTGGGCAACGGAGCGAGCCTATCTCAAAAAATACAACTAACTAAATAAATAAAATTAGTATTTGAGGGAGTTGATTTGGCTTAATGTGTTATCTCAAAACGATTTATGGCTCCCTGGTTTACAACCACCCCTACTCCCTTTAGGCAGACCCTTCAGCCTTTCCTTTCCCTGAGTGGGAGATATGGCTCAATCTCTCTTCTATAATAGCAGTAGACAGAAAAAGTCAAAATTCTGGCTGGTAGAATATGCTTCAAGTGGTCATAGCACAGAAAAGAGCCCAGGCATTTTGCTTTCATTGATTCCATATTTACTCAGCACCTATTGCAGGTTCCATGGCAGACACCAGCATCTGAAGCCAGAGAGGAAAATCTTACAGCTTCCTGATGCTAATACCTTTGGCAAAGCAAATCCTGGCTAAATATTTCAGAGTAAAACCACATAGGATGTGCAGTACTGTGGGCGAATCCAAGTTTCACCACTTAGGCAAACTGCTCAATCTCCCCTGGCCCTATCTATAAAATGGGGACAATAATTC
Organism: Piliocolobus tephrosceles; assembly: GCF_002776525.5. Lineage (NCBI taxonomy): Eukaryota > Metazoa > Chordata > Mammalia > Primates > Cercopithecidae > Piliocolobus > Piliocolobus tephrosceles. Next base: position 125,158,771 of record NC_045438.1, read on the forward strand.
ATGCACCGCAGAGTTGTTAGGGTTAGATAATGTAAGTGCTTAAAACAGTACATATACTTTAAAAAAAAAATAGTGTATTTTAGGAGTACATATATGTATCTTATACTATGTACATACGTGTGAGTATATATATATACTTTTTTTTTTTTTTTTGAGACAGTTTCACTCTGTAACCCAGACTGGAGTGCAGTGGCATGATCTCAGTTCACTGTAACCTCCGCCTCCTGGGTTCAAGCAATTCTCCTGCCTCAGCCTCCCAAGTAGTTGGGATTACAAGTGCCCACGACTGCGCCTGGCTAATTTTTTTTTTTTTTTTTGAGACAGGGTCTCACTCTTGTTACCCAGGCTGGAGTGCAATGGTGTGATCTCGGCTCGCTGCAACCTCTGCCTCCTGGGTTCAAGCAATTATTCTGCCTCAGCCTTCCCAAGTAGCTGGGATTACAGGCACTTGCCACCAAGCCTGGGTAATTTTTGTATATTTAGTAGAGATGGGGTTTCACCATATTGGTCAGGCTGGTCTTGAACTCCTGAACTTGTGATCCACCCACCTCAGCCTCCCAAAGTGCTGAGCTACCGTGCCTGGCCTTTTTTTGTGTGTGTATTTTTAGTAGAGACGGGGTTTCACCATGTTGGCCAGGCTGGTCTCCAACTCCTGACTTTAGGCGATCTGCCCACCTCAGCCTCCCAAAGTGCCGGGATTACAGGCATGAGTCACCCACCTGGCCTATATATACCATTTATATATTATACATACACATGTATATACCTATCCCCAACACCAGCAAAGTGTGGATTCTGTCTTCAACTTGCTTCCAAAAATTGAGGTGTTTGGCCAGGCACAGTGGCTCCTCCCCTCTCACTATTCAGCACACCTGCTCAGTTTACTACAAACCAAGCACCAGGCCAGACTATTTCCCAAAATCACTGCTTTCATTCAGTGGCCAGGTAAGCTAAGTTCTTTACCACAATCTTCCCACAAAGGTGACCTCTGCTTTGGGGGATACAGAATTTAAGCATCACAAAAATCTGTATGTGGCAAGAAAAGCACATTGGCTAAAAGATAGCTAATGAGGACTCTAGTCCTAACTGTGCTATCAAAGTACATATGCACTTGGCCAAGTCACTTAACTTCCTAGACTAGCCTGGGGCTGAAGAAGAGAAAAAATCATTATTAAAAAATCCTAAGGCTGGGCACAGTGGCCCACACCTGTAATCCCAGCACTTTGGGAGGCCAAGGCAGGTGGATCAATTGAGGTCAGGAGTTTGAGACTAGCCTGGCCAACATGGTGAAACCCCATCTCTGCTAAAAATACAAAAATTATCTGGGTGTGGTGGTGGGCACCTGCAATCTCAGCTACTCAAAGGCTAAGGCAGGAGAATTCCTTGAACCTGGGAGGCGGAAGTTGCAGTGAGCCAAGATTGTGCCACTGCACTCCAGCCTGGGCGATAGAGCAAGACTCCATCTCAAAAAAGAAAAAAATAATAAATTTTTGAGAAGCCCTGAAGCAGAAGAGGCCAAGGAGAAAGACAAAATAGCCTAAAACCTGACAAGTTATTTTAAGTCAAAACAATTTCAGGAAAATATAATAAGAATCTATTTATTTTCTATTTAAATTCATAAGTCAGATCCACATTATGTTCCTGGTAAAAATTCTGAAAGGACACAGCAAGGAGCAGAAAGGGCCACCTTCATAGAGTTTCTGTCTATGGACCCATCTTTGCTTTACAACCCCTAACAGAAATACCTGACCCAGCACCCTCTGGGAAAATCAACCTTTGATTCAAAGAGATGTTGTTCAGCAATGATTACAGTCACCGCCACATGCCATCAGCCCATCAGGAAACCTGAAGAGGGGAGGCAGACAACCAGAAGGAGAGTTGCTTCGTCTCTCACCAGGAAGCAACTCTAGCTCCAAACTAGATGGGTGATTCAGTGCCACATGAAGAAAGATAATTCAGCCATTGTGTTTTTATAATTAAGAAGCACTCATTCACTCGCGGAAGCCTTTAAGTGTCACTGGTGCCTGGAACCAAATGTAGTCTTCCCAAGCCGTGGTTCGGATGGAAGGTCTGCCACATGACAGGGTCACAGTCAGTTTATGGCCCCGGCTGGGCACTTGATAGTTGAGCTTGGGTCGAAACCAATCTTCTCCACAGTCGCGGTGTCCCTGTGCCATGACGATGGTGCCCATGAGTGGAGGAGCCTGAAGCTCACTAAAGGCATCAGCCATGAATATGGCTCGGAAGAGACGGCGCAAACAAGCTGCTGTACTCAGGCTCTGGTCCACGCTGTAGGGGGCCAGCAGAGACAAATCGAGTTCATAGAACTCCTTGGGGCTTAGGGAATTGCCCCCAAGGAGAATCAGCACTCGTGGTACTAGTGTCCGCGCAAAGAAGTCCTCCAGGTGGCTGAGGACACTCTCCAGTTCTGCCACAGCTTGTTGGCATTTCCTGCTGCTCACCTCAGTGGTGGCCCGAGGTTTCTTCTTCAGCATCTCCTCTGCCTGTGAGGACAAAGAATGGTGGGAGAGAAGAACAAGGCAGGGGGAAGCTAATGCCCTTTGAAAAGAACCCTGCTGGAGGCCGGGCGCAGTGGCTCAAGCCTGTAATCCCAGCACTTTGGGAGGCCGAGACGGGCGGATCACAAGGTCAGGAGATCGAGACCATCCTGGCCAACACGGTGAAACCCCGTCTCTACTAAAAATACAAAAAACTAGCCGGGCGAGGTGGCGGGCGCCTGTAGTCCCAGCTACTCGGGAGGCTGAGGCAGGAGAATGGCGTAAACCTGGGAGGCAGAGCTTGCAGTGAGCTGAGATCCGGCCACTGCACTCCAGCCTGGGCGACAGAGCAAGACTCCATCTCAAAAGAAAAAAAAAAAGAAAAGAACCCTGCTGGGATGTGTACATAGACTTACAGGACTGAATTTCTAGCTCAATGAACCGCCACAGCCAAAATACTGTGTTTTATCAGAGGGCATTATACTGAAAAGGTAAATATATTATTTGTACAAAACCATAATTCTCCCACATATAGAACAGCAAACATAGTGTTCTGAAGGTGGAGAATATCCAGATATAAGCAACTAAAATAGAGATTTGGTGGCATGACGAAGTGACAACAAATTTTTGCTGTACAGGGAGTGATAACAGGAAAAGGATAATTTGGTCTAATAAACATGACTTTGAACTTGTTCTTCCACTTAAACATAGTAAACTGAACACATGCTTATTTGTGCTTCCACCTGAAATACTACAAAATGAGAGAAAAGAAATTAAGAAACAAATGAACGAAAGAAGAGGAAAGACCAAGAAAGAAAACTCCCAAGGGCAAAGAACTGGAGACTACACACTAGTCAAATGCAAACACAAAGTTTTGGAAGATAGAAAGAGGATGAAGAGTTGGCCGAGCGCAGTGGCTCATGCCTACAATCCCAGCACTGAGAGGCCGAGGTGGGTGGATCATGAGGTCAGGAGATCAAGACCATCCTGGTTAACACAGTGAAACCCTGTCTCTACCAAAAATACAAAAAATTAGCCTTGCTGGGCACGGTGGCTCATGCCTGTAATCCCAGCACTTTGGGAGGCCGAGACGGGCGGATCACAAGGTCAGGAGATCGAGACCATCCTGGCTAACACGGTGAAATCCCATCTCTACTGAAAATACAAAAATTTAGCCGGGCGTGGTGGCGGGCGCCTGTAGTCCCAGCTACTCGGGAGGCTGAGGCAGGAGAATGGCGTGAACCCGGGAGGTGGAGCTTGCAGTGAGCCGAGATCGCGCCACCGCACTCCAGCCTGGGCAACAGAGCGAGACTCCATCTCAAAAAAAAAAAAAAAAATTAGCTGAGCGTGGTGGCAGATGCCTGTAGTCCCACCTACTCGGGAGGCTGAGGCAGGAGAATAGCATGAACCCGGGAGTCGGAGCTTGCAGTAAGCTGAGATCGCGCCACTGTACTCCAGCCTGGGTGAGAGCAAGACTCTGTCTCAAAAAAAAAAGAAAAAAAAGAAAAGAAAGAAGGTGAAGAGTTAAGAGTTCAAGAGAGCTGAATACCAAGTGCTGACAGAAGGGACCCCCAAGGGATACAAACTGATACACACAGCAGAACCCCAGAAAGGTTTAGGAAGTGGTGATATAGGCACCACAGAGGCAAGAGTGAATATAGGGGAAATGAATGAAAATCTGTATCAAGATGCTTGTATCATCTGCCAAATTTCTCCCCCATCCAGAGGGAAGACTTTCCAATACTGTGTTTAAGGAATCCCCCCAAAAAGATCACCAGGTTCCCACCTAATCTCCTTATAGTGAAGTCTATAAGCTCATAAGGCCCAGGCATGCACACAGAGCTTGCAGTGATTTATTGTTAAATATTCACCAGACACAGAATAAAATCCTCCAACATTAAAGCCAAAGACCAGAACAAAACAACTGGGGAATGGATTCTTTTTTTTTTTTTTTTTTTTTGAGATGGAGTCTCGCTCTGTAGCCCGGGCTGGAGTGCAGTGGCCGGATCTCAGCTCACTGCAAGCTCCGCCTCCCGGGTTTACGCCATTCTCCTGCCTCAGCCTCCCGAGTAACTGAGACTACAGGCGCCCGCCACATCGCCCGGCTAGTTTTTTTTTTTTTGTATTTTTTTAGTAGAGACGGGGTTTCACCGTGTTAGCCAGGATGGTCTTGATTTCCTGACCTCATGATCCACCCGTCTCGGCCTCCCAAAGTGCTGGGATTACAGGCTTGAGCCACCGCGCCCGGCCTAGGGAATGGATTCTAGAAGAAACTGAGATGCCGCAAAGAACAAAGAAAAACTTCAAAAATTAAATAATTAATATCCTCAGGCAAAAGAAGTTCATGGCCTGGTGCGGTGGCTCACACCTATAATCCCAACAACACTTCGGGAGGCTGAGGCAGGTGGGTCACCTGAGGTCAGGAGTTTGGGACCAGCCTGCCCAACATGGTGAAACTCCGTCTCTACTAAAAAAACAAAAATTAGCTGGGTAGGCCAGGCGTGGTGGCTCACACCTGTAATCCAAGCACTTTGGGAGCCCAAGGTGGGCAGATCACTTGAGGTCAGGAGTTTGAGAGCAGCTTAGCCAAAATGGCGATACCCCCTCTCCACTAAAAATACAAAATTTAACTGGGTGTGGTGGTACACGCCTGTAATCCCAGCTACTTGGGAGGCTGAGGCAGGAGAATCGCTTGGAACCCAGAAGGTGGAGGTTGCAGTGAGCCAAAATCACTCCACTGCACTCCAGCCTGGGCAACAAGAGCGAGACTCTGTCTCAAAAAACAAACAGGCTGGGCACGGTGGCTTATGCCTGTAATCCCAGCACTTTGGGAGGCCGAGGCAGGCAGATCACCTGAGGTCAGGAGTTCGAGATCAGCCTGGCCAACATGGTGAAACCCCGTCTATACTAAAAATACAAAAATTAGCTGGACATGGTGGTGCATGCCTATAATCCCAGCTACTTGGGAGGCTGAGACAGGAGAAGCACTTGAACCTGGGAGACAGGTTGCAGTGAGCTGAGATGGCGCCACTGCACTCCAGCCTGGGTGACAAGAGCGAAACTCCCTATCAAAAACAAACAAACAAAAAAAATTAGCCAGGTGTGGTGGTGCATGCCTGTAATCCCAGCTACTCGGGAGGCTGAGGCAGGAGAATCACTTGAACCTGGGAGACTGAGGTTGCAGTGATCTGCGATAGTGCCACTGTCCTCCAGCCTGGGTGACAAAGTGAGACTCCGTCTCAAAAAAAAAAAAAAAAACACAACAAAGCAAAAAGAAGTTCATACAGAAATTCAACAACAGGATGCTATTAAAAAGAAACATGCAGGCCGGGCACAGTATTTCATGCCTATAATCCCAGCACTTTGGGAGAGGCCAAGGCAGGCAGATCACTTGAGGTCAGGAGTTCGAGACCAGCCTGGCCAACATGGTGAAACCCCATCGGTGGCCGGGCGCGGTGGCTCAAGCCTGTAATCCCAGCACTTTGGGAGGCCGAGACGGGCGGATCAGGAGGTCAGGAGATCGAGACCATCCTGGCTAACACGGTGAAACCCCGTCTCTACTAAAAATACAAAAAACTAGCCGGGCGAGGTGGTGGGCACCTGTAGTCCCAGCTACTCCGGAGGCTGAGGCAGGAGAATGGCGTGAACCCGGGAGGCGGAGCTTGCAGTGAGCTGAGATCCGGCCACTGCACTCCAGCCCAGGAGACACAGCAAGACTCCGTCCCAAAAAAAAAAAAAAAAAAAAAAGAAACCCCATCGGTACCAAAAATACAAAAATAAACCGGGCATGGTGCCACGTGCTCTTAGCTACTGGGGAGGTTGAGGCACAAGAATCGCTTGAACCCGGGAGGCAGAGGTTGCAGTGAGCAGAGATCACGCCATTGCATTCCAGCCTGGGCGACAGAGCAAGACTCTGTCTCAAAACATAAAATAAAAAAATTAAAATACAAAAATTGGCTGGGTGTGGTGGCGGGAGCCTATAATCCTAGCAACTCAGGAGGCTGAGGCAGGAGAATCCCTTGAACCCGGGAGGGGGAGGTTGCAGTGAGCCAAGATCTCGCCACTGCACTCCAGCCTGGGCAACAGAGCGAGACTCTGTCTCAAAAGAAAAAAATGCAAACGGCCAGTTCATTAAGTCCAAATGCAACACGAGTTTCAGAAAGAAAGAACAGGAGAAAAAGCCAGAAGGGTTAGGCTACCAAAGACTAGAATGGGGAGAAAGTGACTGAAGCCCTGGAAGCTGCTTAGTCTCTCAGGCTCTGAAGATTTCTTAGACCCCCTTTCTACCTGCCTCCCATCTAAGAGCCACAAAGTCTTCCCACCAACTTGCTCCCAAAGCCTGTGCCTACCTGGGGAGAAGGTTTTCGGTAAAAGTTCTTAAGCTGTTCATAGGGCAGAGGGAGTTGCTGGCGTTGGTACATGATATGCTTTAGAAGTTCACAAGTAAACTGACAGCAGCCTTCCTGGCTTACAGGCCCAGGAAACACCACTGGTACCATGCAGTCTCTTGGGCAAAAGGGCTCAGAAGGGTTGAGAGGTTCCTGGGTAGAGCTTGTCTCAAGTAGTTCTATCTGGGAGGCGTTAGTTTCTTCTGACTTCTCATACCACTCCAAATCTGGTAGATGAAAAGAGGGACAAGAGAGAAAAATTAAAAACCTAAAAGCCAAAGTCAGTCTTCTCATTCCCTGTGGCCACCAAACCAGCCACCCTGAGAAAGCAAGCACTCCGACATACGCCCATACCCTCCGCAGCCTAGAGTGTGGGCCGTGGCAGGGAGAGATTCCTGATCCCTGTTGCCTGAGGAGATTTAATGGACTGAAAGATAGTGAGGGTATTTCGGAGGTAGTAACTAGGGCTCCCCGCTCAGAAAGCAGCGGGACTTGATCTGGAGAAATGAGTCAAAAGTGTAGTCAAGCAGGGTCCAGTGCGACCCACGGCGATGGAGTCACAGCTAGAGCTGTGTAGGACACCAGGAAGACAGGGAAGGTGGGCTAGGGAGAGGACCAAGGGATAAATGGAGGACGCGGAGGTAGGGAAGAAACGGGTCTCCAAGGCTCCCCAAACTCTGGGCCCCGCGCCTTACCAGGGACTGAGGCTGGGGACAGAATCTCCGCCTCCGGCGCCGCCATCACGACCTCCTCCCCCTACTCCTTGCGGTTAGACTAAAGGTCTCGCGGGGCATCATGGGAAGCCCGCGCCTCCACTTCCGGCTCAGTTGGGCCGGAAAAAAGGCGCGGCGTCACGGCAGTGTGGGGGAGGCTAAGTGGAGTTGGGAATTGATCCCTCCGTTCATTCCTTAACACCCTGGCAAATATATGCCTAACCCTTGCCCAGCAAGAACCCAGGCGTTCTCAGCCAATGAGCGCCGCTTTCCAAAAGACACCAACCCTCACGCATCCATTCACTCCAGCATTCACTACTCACTGTGCACCTACTTCGTGCCAGGCCCTGTCCTAGGTGCTGGAGACTCAGCGGAGAACAAGCCAGGCGCGGACCCCGTACTCAAGGGGTTCACTGCCTGTAGATACGATACAATGTGATGAATTATACAGAAGGATTTTACACGGGGCGTGAAAGTGAAAAACAAGGGTGCCTGACCCAGAGAGGGTAGGAGCTGGGAAGGAGTGGTCCCAGAAGAAATGTGTGAAGCTGTGACCTGTAGGGTAAGTCAGCAAGGTAAAAAGGAGGGCCCAGTACTCGAGGAGACCTTGAGACAAGAGCATACTCTGTTCAAGGAATGAAAAGAGTTCATATTATAAAGAGTTAAGGCTGTAGTGAACAACAGGAGCCAGATCATGGCAGGACCGTGTAAGCCATGTGAGAGTTTGGACTTGATCCTGTAGTCAGATGGGGAAGCTTTGAAAGGTTTAAGTAGGAGAGTGGCATGATTAAATTTACATCTTATAATCTCTACCCTGGCTGCAGGGTAGAGATTGGATTACAGAGAGGATAAGAGAGGAGGCAGGGATACCAGTTAGAGGTAGTGCAATTACTTGAGTACTTGATGAAAGCAGCCTAAACTGCTAGGGTAGTCACAGTGGGGTGGAGATAATTGGGTAACTCGATACATTTAGGAGGTCCAGTGAACATAACTTGGTGATTGATTTACAATGAGGAGGAGGAACAGAAATAGACTGACAGCCGGGCGCGGTGGCTCAAGCCTGTAATCCCAGCACTTTGGGAGGCCGAGACGGGCGGATCACGAGGTCAGGAGATCGAGACCATCCTGGCTAACACGGTGAAACCCCATCTCTACTAAAAATACAAAAACTAGCTGGGCGAGGTGGCGGGCGCCTGTAGTCTCAGCTACTCGGGAGGCTGAGGCAGGAGAATGGCGTAAACCCGGGAGGCGGAGCTTGCAGTGAGCTGAGATCCAGCCACTGCACTCCAGTCCGGGTGACAGAGCAAGACTCCGCCTCAAAAAAAAAAAAAAAAGAAAAGAAAAAGAAATAGACTGACAAGAGGCCGGGCGCAGCTGCTCACACCTGTAATCCCAGCACTTTGGGAGGCCAAGGCGGGTGGATCATGAGGTCAGGAATTTGAGACCAGTCTGGCCAACATGGTGAAATCCTGTCTGTACTAAAAATACAAAAATTAGCCGGGCATGGTGGCATGCACCTGTAATCCCAGCTACTCAGGAGGCTGAAGCAGGAGAATTGCTTGAACTGGGAGGCGGAGGTTGCAGTGAGCTGAGATCACGCCACCGCACTCCAGCCGGGGTGACAAAGCAAGACTCCATGTCAAAAGAAAGAAAAGAAAAGAAGACTGACAAGAAAACAAGCAGGTTTCTGACTTCAGCAATTGTATGGCCAGTTGTGCCATTCAATGACAGAGGGAAGCAGGGTGCTGAGGCCAGGAGTTTGATATCAGCCAGGACAATATTTGGGACCCTGTTTCTGCAAAATTAAAAAAAATTTTTTTAAAGTTAGCCAGGTGTGGTGGGTGCACATCTGTAGTCCTGGCTATTCAGGAGGCTGAGACAGAGGATTGCTTGAGTCCAGGAGTTCGACAGTTACAGTGAGCTATGGTCAAGCCACTGCACTTCAGCCTGGGCAGCAGAGTGAGACCATGACTCCAAAAAAAAAAGGATGGAGGAAACACTAAAAGAGGACCAGGTTTATTGGGGTGGGAGGTGAGTAGGAAAAAAGATGGGTTCAGCTTTTCACAGATTGAATTTGACATCTCCATAGGACAATTAATAGAAATATTTAGGAATGCCATTTGGAATAGCGACATGTATTTAAGAGCCATTATCATGTGAGTGGATAACATCACCCAGGGAGGGTGTGGAATGAGAATGGGCTAGGATATTGAAGACACTAATGTTTAGGGAATGACCACAGAGACAGAAGCTATGGAGAAGACTAAGGAGTACCCACAGAAGGATAAAGAAAAATAGACAAATCGCCGGGCAAGGTGGCTCATGCCTGTACTCCCAGCACTTTGGGAGGCTGAGGTGGAAGGATTGCTTGAGCCTGGAAGGTTGAGGCTACAGTGAACTGTGATTGCACCACTGCCCTCCAACCTGGGTGACAGAGCCCCGCCTCCAAAACCAAAATAGACAAGTGGGGCCAGGCATGGTGGCTCATGCCTGTAATCCCAGCACTTTGGGAAATCAAGGCAAGGGGAATGCTTGAATCCAGAAGTTTGAGACCGGTCTGGGCAACATAATGAGACCTTGTCCCTACAGGAAAAAAAAAAAAAAAAAAAGACAAGTGTCAGGTCATGGAGGCCAAGAAAAAGATGTGTTTCAGGAAGTAGGGACCAGAAGTCAAAACATACTATAAAAGTACAATGATTAGAGGCCGAGTGCAGTGGCTCATGCCTGTAATCCCAGCACTTTGGGAGGCTGAGGCAGGTGGATCACCTGAAGTTGGGAGTTTAAGACCAGCCTCACCAACATGGAGAAACCCCGTCTCTACTAAAAATACAAAATTAGCCAGGCGTGGTGGTGCATCCCCATAATCTCAGCTACTTGGGAGGCTGAGGCAGGAGAATGCCTTGAACCTGGGAGGCGGAAGTTGCAGTGAGCTGAGGTCACGCCATTGTGCTTCAGCCTGGGTGACAGAGTGAGACTCTGCCTCAAAAAAAAAAAAAAAAAAAAAGTACAGTGATTAAAATACTGGGTCTGGCTGGGCATAGTAGCTCACGACTATAATCTCAGCATTCTGGGAGGCCAAGATGGGAGAATTGCTTGAGGGTGGAGGGACTGATTGAGTCCAAAAGTTTTTTTGTTGTTGTCTGTTTTTAGATGGAGTTTCGCTCTTGTTGCCCAGGCTGGAGTGCAATGGCATGATCTTGGCTCACTGCAACCTCTGCCCCCGGGGTTCACGCAATTCTCCTGCCTCAGCCTCCCAAGCAGCTGGGATTACAGGTGCCCACCACCACACCTGGCTAATATTTTGTATTTTTAGTAGAGATGGAGTCTTTATTTAAAAAAAAAAAAAAAAAAAAAAGACAAGTGTCAGGTCATGGAGGCCAAGAAAAGGGACCTTTTCTTGGGACCTTTCAGGAAGCAGGGACCAGAGGTCAAAACATACTATAAAAGGACAATGATTAAAATACTGGGTCTGGCTGGGCATGGTGGCTCACGCCTGTAATCCCAGCACTTTTGGGAGGCTGAGATGGGAGAACTGCTTGAGTCCAGGAGTTCAAGACCAGCCTGAGCAACATGGCAAACCCCTTCTTTACAAAAAATACAAAACTTAGCCAGGCATCGTGAACGCCCCTGTAGTCCCAGCTACTTGGGGGGCTGAAGTGGAAAAACTGCTCTCGGGCGATGGAGGTTGCAGTGAGTCAAGATTGTGCCATTGCACTCCAGCCTGGGTGACAGAAGGAGAGCCTACTTCAAAAAAAAAAAAGAAAGAAAGAAATCAATCAATCAATCATTGTCTCTTCCTCCTCCTCGCCACCCTTAAAAAATAAATAGGGCCAGGCACGCGGTGGCTCACACCTGTAATCACAGCACTTTGGGAGGCTGAGGCAGGCGGATCAACTGAGGTCAGGAGTTCGAGTCCAGCCTGACCAACACGGAGAAACCCCCGTCTCTACTAAAAATACAAAATTAGCCGGGTGTGGTGGCACATACCTGTAATCCCAGCTACTCGGGAGGCTGAGATAGGAGAATCGCTTGAACCCGGGAGGCAGAAGTTGCTGTGAGCCAAGATCGCACCTGTACTCCAGCCTGGGCAACAAGAGTGAAACTCTGTCTTTAAATAAATAAATAAAATAAAATACTGGGTCAGGTGTGGGACTCATGCCTGTAATTCTAGCACTTTGGGAGGCCAAGACAAGAGGATTGCTTGAGCCTAGGAGTTCAAGACCAGCCTAGGAAACATGGGGGAACCCCATCGCCACAAACAATAAAAACAAAAATTAGCTAAGGCGTGGTGGCTCACACCTGTAGTTCCAGCTACTCCAGAGGTTGAGGTGGGAGGGTCTGCTTGAGCAGAGGAGGTTGAGGCTGCAATGAGCTGTGATCACACCACTGCACTCCAGCCTGAGTGACAGAGGGAGACCTTGTCTCAATAAATAAATAAATAAATAAAAATTTAAAAATCCATGTATATGAAGGGACACATGTTATCAGACAACTGCAGCAGACCCTGGTTATCAAGAGGGCCCAGGGCTGGTCATGGTGAGAATGTTGGGAGAATGGTCTTATCTCTTCCTTCCAATTCCCATCCTTCTTGAGATCTCTCACTGAGTTCTCTAGTCTCTGTCTCTAAACCACAGTTTCCCTAGTAGGCCTGTACCCCTGGCTAGACCTCTACAGCATAACCTTTCCTTCAGTGGCACAGGACTAAGAAACGTCACATGTGCTTTCAACCACTGAAGACCCACATAATTGGCCTAGGGTCAGCTAGGCCCTTTTGTAGGTTTTGGTCTTTCTGCTGTCACTGCTTTGGAAAATTATGCTATGTGAACAGCATGATCAGTAGACCTGCCTCCCTCCTTGTGGCCCTGGGAAGAAGCCATGGACTCTACCAAGTCTGAACTCCCGCAGGGATCACCAGAGGTAAGTCATTGTTGCTGCTTCTAGTTTTCCAAGGACAACTGAAGTCTAGAGAGAAGAGTTGCTTAATTTTTTTCTTTTCTTTTTTTTTTTTTTTGAGACAAAGTCTCATTCTGTCACCCAGGTTGGAGTGCAGTGGCGTGATCTTGGTTCACTATAACCTCTACTTCCCAGGTTCAAGCGATTCTCCTGCCTTAGTCTCCTGAGCAGCTGGGACCACAGATGTGCACCACCATGCCAGGCTCATTTTTTTTTTTTTTTTAGTTGGAGTCTTGCTCTGTTGCCTAGGCTGGAGTGCAATGGCCTGATCTCGGCTCACTGCAACCTCCGCCTCCCGGATTCAAGCGATTCTCCTGTCTCAGCCTCCGGAGCAGCTGGGATTACAGGCATGCGCCACCACACCCTGCTAATTTTTGTATTTTTAGTAGAGACGGGGTTTCACCATGTTAGCCAGGCTAGTCTCGAACACCTGACTTCAGGTGATCCGCCCACCTTGGCCTCCCAAAGTGCTGGGATTTACAGGCATGAGCCACCGCACCCGGCTGAGTTGTTTAATTTCTTTTATTTTCTTTTTGAGACGGAGTCTGGCTCTGTCGCCCAGGCTGGAGTGCAGTGGCCGGATCTCAGCTCACTGCAAGCTCCGCCTGCCGGGTTTACGCCATTCTCCTGCCTCAGCCTCCCGAGTAGCTGGGACTACAGGCGCCGCCACCTCGCCCGGCTAGTTTTTGGTATTTTTTAGTAGAGACGGGGTTTCACCGTGTTAGCCAGGATAGTCTCGATCTCCTGACCTCGTGATCCGCCCGTCTCGGCCTCCCAAAGTGCTGGGATTACAGGTTTGAGCCACCGCGCCCGGCTGTTTAATTTCTTGACCGTGTATGAGCACCTCGCAGTTCCAGAAGAGGGGAGAAGAGAACACACTGTGAGCGGTGTGAGTCATGAGACAGCCATGCGGCTGTGAATTGAGCCCTAGCGTCCTGACTCGCAGCTCAGCAACGTAACTGCTTTTCCGCCCTGCCTTTCTGGTGTTCTGTGCACTGGCTTATGTCGCTGAATGTGTGTACTCCGTAGAGTGCAACAGCACTGAACAACAGGAGATTGCTTCGCAAGTCAAAAGCCAACAATCCCCTGTGGCCCTAGGCCAAGTTTCTATTCCCGGCCACTGCCCCGCCCTCTTGGTGGTTGGTGCAACCCGAGCCCCAGCCCCGCCCGAAGTAGGGGCCAGGCCCCTCCTACAGTCTTGTCTGTTTAAAACCAAACTAGGTTCTTCCCGATTGGTTCTGCTTCAAAACAAAGGGGAGGAGGAATACTCGCTTTGAGTATGCTTGCAGCCTTCGGGCAGCAAGCCGGTTTACGGGTTCGGGTCTCGTGTGGCAGCCACCGCGATGCCTCCGGCTGTTAAAACCAGCCCCTGGATAGTGCCAGCCTGGTAATAAAGCAGTGACTACTAGGTAAAGGTAGCATAGTCATCGCAACAATAACAGCCGTAATTTGGCTAATCACCATCCGCCTCCGCCCTAGCGTTAGCCCTGATTCACCCCAGCGGCACGCGGGCCATTGGGGAAGAAACTGAGGCAGAGGCGGAGCCAGCAGGGTGGCGGGACCAGTAGCCTCAGTTCTGCGGCTCTCGAGGTCCAAAACCTGTTGTCTAGGATCCGCGCCTAAAGGGCCAAATCCCGGAGCGCCCACAAGGGTCGATTCTGATGTAAGCTCTTCGACGCTGGTGTCCTCGCCACCCAGGCTGCGAGGTTCTAAACTGCCCCCAAGCCCTAGAAAAAGACCACAGCGCGGGGACTGCAATCCAGACTACAGCTCCCTTAGGCCTTTGCGCGCCAAGGCGCGCTCCTTCCCCACGCCTCCGACGACTCCCGCGGCCACTTGCGCCGCGATGCCTCCTGGGAGTTGTAGGGCGGCGGCGTATCATTTTGAGCGAATTCCCAGGCCGGGGGACTCTATATCCCGTGGTGCCCCGCGGCTGTTTCTGACGCGACCCGCAGGCCAAGGAGGCGGGGGGCGTAGCTTTTGCAGAGCCCCACCCCACTCTGCTCGGGCCGGCCGGACACGGCAGTGGCAGTAAGGGCGGCGGCGACGGCGACGGCGGCGGCTGCGGCCGCGGGAGGGGCCGGGCGGGGGGCTGGCGGCAGCGGCGGATGGACTCGCGGGTATCGGAGCTGTTCGGCGGCTGCTGCCGGCCGGGAGGGGGCCCGGCCGTGGGCGGAACTCTCAAGGCTAGGGGGGCCGGCAGCACCAGCGGCTGCGGGGGCCCAAAGGGAAAGAAGAAGAACGGAAGGAACAGAGGGGGCAAAGCCAACAACCCCCCGTACCTGCCCCCCGAGGTGAGCACTTGAGAAGTGGTGGGGCGGGAAGAAGCCACTCTTTCCGGCCCAGGACTCCAGGGAGGCGGGACCCAGAGAATTAATCCCCCCTTCCGGTGTCGAGACCCCAGAGAGGAGGGGCACGGGAGGAGAACCCCTCTTTCCGGTCCCGGAACCCCAGAGAGGAAGGGCAAAGACTGGACTCAGGTGACAGGATCTCAGGGAGGAAGAGTGGAGAGGGAGGACTCCCCCTTCTGATCTAGATTACCCCAGGAGAGAAGTATAGAAAGGGGATCCCAGGAAGAGCACCCCAGCCAACTGCGTGTGCCGCCATAGGGGAAGAGAGACTGACTGCATCCTGGGACGAGAGGCAGAGTAACCACCACTTCTTCTAAACTTGTTCCACAGGGAGAAGGGGAGTACCCGGGAAAAGAGCAGTGTGTTCCTCACACACAGCCTAAGCCAGTGATTATCAAACTTGGCATGTATCGAATCTCTCGGATTGCTGGACCCCAACACCCGGCCAATGTTTTTTTTTTTTTTTTTTTGTTAGACGGAGTCTCACTCTGTTGCCCAGGCTGGAGTGCTGTAGCGCTATCTCAGCTCACTGCAACCTCGGCCTCCCGGGTTCTCAAGCGATTCTCCTGCCTCAGACTCCCGAGTAGCCAGGATTACAGGTGCCCGCCACGCCCAGATAATTTTTGTATTTTTAGTAGAGATGGGGTTTCACCATGTTAGCCAGGCTGGTCTCAAACTCCTGACCTCAGGTGATCCACCTGCCTCGGCCCCCCAAAGTGCTGGGATTGCAGGCATGAGCCACCGTGCCCAGCCTAGAATTTCTGATTCTTTCTTACAGTGAGGATGGGCCTGAGAATTTGCATTTCTTACAAGTTCCCCTGTGATGCTAATGCTGCTGGTCCCAGGACCTCACTTTGGGAACCATTGATCTGGGCCCCAGACTCTCATTTTTGCACCACATTTTTTGAAGCCACCCATCCTCAGAAAAATGATTAAAAGGTTTTTGGAAGGTTTTTATTGATGGGGAAAAAAATAATCTCCTTAACACACCTTGAGGTGGAGATTATGAGTGAAGACCTGTTAGGGCCTGGGAGCCAGAGAGCCTTAAAGGGATGAAATGATGACAGGAAGGGAAGAGGAAAAATAAAATACCCAGAGAGAGGGGTAGAAAAATGCAGACTGGCCAAACAGGCAAATCCCATATCCCTTTGCACCTGGGAGAGGAAGGCTCAGGTAACAGGATGCTTCTGTGCTGTGCTACCCACTGGAGCTAGAAGATACTGTGGAGTGGATTCAGGATTTCACCTCCACTGAGGTTAGGGGGCAGGAGGTGAAGGCCATAGCAAGTCTGTCCACTTCATTACATTTTCTGAGTTTTTCTATTCCTCTCAGCCCCATCTTTGGAGCTCTGCTCCTCTCTCACCTAGATTTCGGTCATCAGGCTTGTAGTGACCATTGCTGAGCTCACCCTTTGGCTCTGATCCAGAACCTCTTGCAGCCTCTTACTCTAGATGACATCAGCTGAGGGGGCAGGCAGGGAGGAAATGGTGTTTCCTAGACCAGTGACAAAGAAAGGTTTTAATAGCCTGGGCACAGAGGAGACATAGACTTCTGGGAAAAGCGGGTTTGAGGCCCTGGAGGTGTGGAGGAAGGGATGATCTTGCATCTAGGAAGAACGTGCTGCTAGTGATCAAAGAATGGATTGATTCAGGGTTCTGTTCCTGTCTTAAATGGGTGACTCCTTGTGTCCTTATAGGCTTTCCCTTCATAGAGGCCATGCTGGGGTTGAATAGAGCATCTTGTCTGCCACTGACCTTTAACAGGCACTTGCCTGAGCAAGTGCCAGTGGGGCTTCCTGCTTTCTCAAGTTAGCTACCTGGACCCAGTGGGAGTTGAGGGGAAGTAGGGATTGGGTCTGGACAGTGTATGGTAACTGCTCACTGTTTCTTTTCAGGCTGAAGATGGAAACATTGAATATAAAGTGAGTCCTAGGCTGGGGAAAAGCAGGGGCTGGGGTAGGTTGTCCTTGCCAGTGTGGGATAATTTCTTTTTTCTTTCCTTCTATTTTTTGAGATGGAGTTTTGCTCTTGTTGCCCAGGCTGGAGTGCAGTGGCGCAATCTCAGATTCTCCTGCCTCAGCCTCCTGAGTAGCTGGGATTACAGGCATGCGCCACCACGCCCGGCTAATTTTGTATTTTTAGTAGAGATGAGGTTTCTCCATGTTGGTCAGGCTGGTCTCGAACTCCTGACCTCAGGTGATCCACCAGCATGGGATAATTTCTCTGAGACCCTTCCAACTTCATAGTCTATAGCAGTTTAAGGATATGGTTCAGGTTAAGGGCTCTGTACCTTGTTCTGTTGGAGGGGGATCAGGTATGAGTTTAAGTGGAAAGGGAAAGTCCTGGTCCTTGCAGCAGAACAGGTGGGGACCATGTAGGTTTGGGAGGAACACCTCTGATTTCACCTCGTGATACCCCGCTTGCCCTAAGTTGAAGCTGGTGAATCCATCCCAGTACCGCTTTGAGCACCTGGTGACACAGATGAAGTGGCGACTCCAGGAGGGACGTGGTGAGGCTGTCTACCAGATTGGGGTAGAGGACAATGGGCTGCTGGTGGGGCTGGCTGAGGAGGAAATGCGAGCTTCACTCAAGACCCTGCACCGGATGGCAGAGAAGTATGATTTCCCTTCCCCACCAGTTCTCCTTTACTTGACTTGGGAGGACCCAGGCATACCCAGTTACCTAGGGCCTGAGGGGCAAAGGTGGGACTTTCCTTCTCTTGACGAAGAGCTGAAGTGGGGAGGGTTAGTGTTTTGGTCCCCTCCTTACTGGACCTAGGCTGTTTAGATCCTTGAATTAAGATATGTGTATTTGTTTTAAAGGGAACTGTGAATGAGGAATAAATTGGAGGGTGGTAGGAAGTGCGCTAAGGTATTGGGAGCTCTGTGGGAGGTGCAGGAAGTCTGTAGGTCCAGAGCAAGCCTGGAATAGAAGGACAAGTGAGATATGGCAGCTGTGGCCTTGCTGTGACAGGGTTGGGGCAGACATCACCGTTCTTCGAGAGCGAGAAGTGGATTATGATAGCGACATGCCCCGGAAGATCACTGAGGTGCTAGTACGAAAGGTCCCTGACAACCAACAGGTGAGCACACACCCATCCTTGTCCCTCATGTCCACACTGTGGAAGGGCCCTGTGGTGGCAGGCTGACTCCTGGCCTGGGATCCTGGGGGCTTCCAGTTCATCACTTGCTCCCTAGGGAACGTCACTGCCCTTGACCCAGTCTTCAGTGAGAGGGGTGAGGGATTGGAGTCCTTATCTCTGGCAATTCATCCACAGTTCCTAGACCTCCGTGTGGCCGTCCTGGGGAATGTGGACTCAGGGAAGTCGACTCTGCTTGGAGTCCTGACCCAGGGAGAGCTGGACAATGGGCGGGGCCGGGCTCGGCTCAACCTTTTCCGCCACCTGCATGAGATTCAGTCTGGCCGAACCTCCAGCATCAGCTTCGAGATCCTGGGCTTTAACAGCAAGGGAGAGGTGCATGGGATCAGTGGGACCCAATGGGGCCAGACTCTGAGGATGGGATGGTAGTAGTGAAGGACATACGATGGGGGCAGAGTGTGGAGACTTTTTGAAATAGTATAGATGAATGCCCTGAGGGGACTGTGAACAAGCTGTCCCTCTTAGGAAATCAATGGGGAATGAACTGAATTAAATAAAAAATGGGGTCAGGATTAAGAGGCAGGGTCACCCAGGGAATGGTTTAGGTCCTGGCAACTCTGAAGGGGTTGGAAGGGCTGGCAGGGGGCACTGAGAGCCCTGGGCCCTGGGCCAGGTGGTGAATTACAGCGACTCACGGACGGCAGAAGAGATCTGTGAGAGCAGCTCCAAGATGATCACCTTCATCGACCTGGCAGGCCACCATAAGTACCTACACACCACCATCTTTGGCCTCACGTCATACTGCCCCGACTGCGCCCTGCTCCTCGTCAGTGCCAACACTGGGATTGGTACGAGGCATTAGGGCAGGGACAGGGCTGAAGGGGGGTGCTGACTCTCCTACCCTGGGCCTCAAATCTTGGAGACACACCAATGCTTCTCTTCTTCCCTCTCCTGCCTTCTGCATTCTCACTCTTCTCTTCCGCTGTTTGCTGTCCTTCTGAGGCAGCTGGCACCACAAGGGAACATCTGGGGCTGGCCCTGGCCTTGAAAGTGCCCTTCTTCATCGTGGTCAGCAAGATCGACCTGTGTGCCAAGACCACAGTGGAGAGGACAGTACGACAGTTGGAGCGGGTCCTCAAGCAGCCTGGCTGCCACAAGGTCCCCATGCTAGTCACCTCTGAGGATGATGCCGTCACTGCTGCCCAGCAGTTTGCTCAGTCACCCAAGTAAGCCCACCTTACTGTAAAGCCCTGATCCACTAGGAAGGCTGCCACAGATCCCAGGGCCCAGGAGCGTGATATCCCACTCTTCCAGGGCCAGACCAGTTCTGGCTTAGTTCTGTGGGTGTTTCAGCTTGGGATTGTGGAGGGACATCTTGCTAAAGGGCTTGACCCTCCCTACTAGTCAACCTGGAGCATTGCTGATGCCTGGGACCATGGGGATGAAGTGCTATACCAGGCATTTGCTGTTTCCCTTGGGCTCTGGGATGGGCTTCTTGTGTGACATTGCTCGACTGGCTCACAAGAAGGCCCAGAGTTTCTGAGCCATTTGCAGACAGGAGAGAGGGGTCCCCAGCCAAGAGCAAAGCTCACCTTTCCATGTATGGGGATCTGGCCTCTGCCTTCTGTTTGGACTGTCTTCATCTGTCCATTCTATGCCTCCCTCTACAGTGTCACCCCCATCTTCACATTGTCCAGTGTGTCTGGAGAGAGTCTGGACCTCCTCAAAGTCTTTCTGAACATTCTGCCGCCACTCACCAACAGCAAAGAGCAGGAGGAACTCATGCAGCAGCTGACGGAATTCCAGGTAGGTGACTGCCCAGCGAATAGGCTGGTAAACAGGGAGGGGCTGCTTCAGACCAAACCCAGAGTCTGTTTAGAGATTTTGGACCCACCAGCCCTACTTGGCAGGCCATTGATAGCGTTTTCTTTGGCTTCAGGTAGATGAAATCTACACAGTACCAGAGGTGGGGACTGTTGTTGGAGGGACACTTTCCAGGTGAATTGTCTTGCTTGCTACCCTCCCCACTCAGCCCTCACCCATATACTCAAAGACATACTGGCCCAAAGGAGGAGACCCTGGAATTGAACAGAACCCATTTAAAGGACATGCTTATTTGCAGATTAGGGTTTCACTATCAGAAGAGCTGGAGAATGGTCGTCTGTTGGCTTTGGAGGGAAGAAACAGTATTGCTGCCTATTGGGAATCTCCAGGCCCCTGACAGAGAAGTGTGGGTTTTGGGCTCCAGGAAAAAAACTAGAGTGTATTCAACTGATTTCATCTCACATAGGGAAATGAGAGACGTCACTTAAGACTCTTCTTTGCTTTTTCTTTTTTTTTTTTTTTTTTTTTGAGACGGAGTCTTGCTTTGTCGCCAGGCTGGAGTGCAGTGGCCGGATCTCAGCTCACTGCAAGCTCCTCCTCCCGGGTTTACGCCTTTCTCCTGCCTCAGCCTCCGAGTAGCTGGGACTACAGGCACCCGCCACCTCGTATGGCTAGTTTTTTGTATTTTTAAGTAGAGACGGGGTTTCACCGGGTTAGCCAGGATGGTCTTGATCTCCTGACCTTGTGATCCGCCCATCTCGGCCTCCCAAAGTGCTGGGATTACAGGCTTGAGCCACCGTGCCCGGCTGCTTTCTTTTCTTTTTCTTTTTTTTTGAGACAGTCTCGCTCTGTTGCCCAGGGTGGAGTGCAGTGGCGTGATCTCAGTTCACTGCAACCTCTGCCTGCTGGGTTCCAGCAATTCTCCTGCCTCAGCCTCTCGAGTAGCTGGGATTACAGGTGCCTGCCACCATGCCCGGCTAATTTTTGTATTTTTAGTAGAGATGGGGTCGTCACATTGGCCAGGCTGGTCTTGAACTCCTGACCTCAAGTGATCCACCCGCCTCGGCCTCCCAAAGTGCTGGGATTACAAGTGTGAGCCACTGTGCCTGGCCTAAGACTGCAAAGCAGAGAGTGAAACTCAAGGGGATAACTTGCTCCTTCAGGGGTTAGGTGTTCAGTGTTTTTTATTTTATTTTTTTATTTTTTATTTTTTTTTTTGAGACGGAGTCTGGCTCTGTCGCCTAGGCTGGAGTGCAGTGGCGTGATCTCGGCTCACTGCAAGCTCCACCTCCCGGGTTCACGCCATTCTCCTGTCTCAGCCTCCTGAGTAGCTGGGACTACAGGCGCCTGCCACCACGCCCGGCTAATTTTTTGTATTTTTAGTAGAGACGGGGTTTCACCGTGGTCTGGACCTCCTGACCTTGTGATCCGCCCGCCTCGGCCTCCCAAAGTGCTGGGATTAGAGGCGTGAGCCACCGCGCCCGGCCAGGTGTTCAGTGTTAAACCAGCAAGTGCTTCTCTGTCCACCATCACTGCTGGCCTTTTTTGAAATTAGTTTTCTGATTCTGAACTCTGGCAGTGATTCCCCCCTATATCCAAGTCAGAATTTAGGGTTCTTCTTCCCCACTTGAGGGACTCAACCCTAGAAGGGAAGGAATGCTCTGGGTGATCCTAATAGAGAAGTCGGTATGGGGACCTTGGCTGACACTGTGCCACCTGCCCTCTGGGCTGCAGTGGGATTTGCCGTGAGGGAGACCAGCTGGTGGTGGGCCCCACGGATGATGGCTGCTTCCTGGAACTGAGAGTATGCAGCATCCAGCGCAACCGCTCTGCCTGTCGTGTGCTGCGAGCTGGTCAGGCTGCTACATTGGCGCTTGGGGACTTTGACCGTGCCCTGCTTCGCAAGGTGAGGTGGGTGCATGGGTTGGGGAGGGAACACTAAGAGAAGTGCCTAGGAGACTGGCTACTGAATGAGCACCTATCTAAGGTGCTTCAGAGAAACTCAGAGAAAACACACTCTCTGACCCAAGAAGCTTCTGTTCTAGTTACAGAGACTATAAAAACAGCTTAGCATACTCATGAAGTGCAGATAACGAAATATGAATCACTATGTTACACTATTTTTAGTGAACACTATTTTTAGTGTTCAGGACCCTAAAAATGCAAAGCGTTAGATGGGCTAGAGGACGTAGGAGGTGGGTAAAGACTCATTCCCTCTGAGAGTTTTGATTATTGTTTTTGAAGTCTTTGTGTTTAGAGTTGTGTAGAGGAAGAGGAAATTCAGGAGCTATAAAGGGTATGGGTTGGCTGGGGAGGGAGAGTCTGATGTTAGAGCTGCCCTTCTGGGCCTGGGGTCTGTTCCTCCCCAGGGCATGGTGATGGTGAGCCCGGAGATGAATCCTACCATCTGCTCGGTGTTTGAGGCAGAGATAGTCTTACTGTTCCATGCCACCACCTTCCGACGAGGATTCCAGGTGACAGTACACGTGGGCAATGTACGTCAGACGGCAGTGGTGGAAAAGATCCATGCCAAGGTGAGAGGGACCTGGCCTTCCATTTCTCCAGAGGTCAGAAAAGAGGGGGGCCTGCCCCAGACTGGCAGAGAACTCCTTGATCCCGCAATGGGAATAAAACCCCACTTAGGGTGGGTAGCGGCCTGATAGGCCTCTGGAGGGTGGAGAGCCACGGCTGGCAGAGAATGGGACAGAAGGCATTGGCCAGGGGAGTGACCACTTATCTGCTGCAGGACAAACTGCGGACAGGCGAGAAGGCAGTGGTACGTTTCCGCTTCCTGAAACACCCAGAGTACCTGAAGGTGGGCGCCAAACTGCTGTTCCGGGAGGGTGTCACCAAGGGCATCGGCCATGTCACCGATGTACAAGCCATTACTGCAGGAGAAGCCCAGGCCAACATGGGCTTTTGAATCCTTCAGGCAGGGACAGTTCTATTGCTGTCCCTACAATATATAAGGTGACTTCCGGCCATGCTGCCCCGCCATTGGCGGCTCTGTGTGTTAATAGGCTAGGGAGAGAGGGGTGCTGTCTGCCACTTGCTCCCTGCCAACTTTCTGGAGAGGTGCCAAACTTGGTGTGGCCAGGAAAGGGCAGTCCTGAGGGAGAAGACAGGATTCAGGGCAGTGCTCAGAAGCTGTGTGCTCACCTGGTTGGCTCATCAAACCTGGCAACCCTGTGGCCTGTCTGCTGGAGCTGACTACATCCACTCATCAATTCCTCGGCCCCACTACTAAGACTGGGCATGTTTTGCTGGTGTGGTCTCTGCACTTCAGGAGTTGTCACAACGGGGTGGCCCTTAAAAGCACTCCTTTTTCTATACCTCTTCTCAAGGCCATGTAAGTTGCCCATCTCTACCTGGCTGTGGACAAAAGGTTATCTGCTCTTGGCCATCTGGTGGTGGTGGCTCAGAGTCTGAAGAAATGGCACAGGGACAGTGAATGGTAGTGTTCCCACCCTGTGCTGAGGCCTGAGGCCTCTTCCTCAGCTTTATCTCCCTTTCACTCAAGGGCCATTTCCCCAGTCCCTATCTCCCTCACCCCTCCCGGCTCATAGGCCCCACTGGTGCTATTTGTTGTGCTGGCCCAGGCGTGGGGCTACCAAGCAAAGGCTTGGCATATACCAAAGGCCAGCTGCATGCCCATCAGTCTGGTCCTTTTCCTCTGTGGTCATGTTGGCTTTCGTGCTGGATCAAATGTTTTACTTTCCCAGACTGGTGGCATCTGAGTTCCCCATCCTACCACTCTCAGCCCACTTTTCCTGCCCCACCTAAACCCTCTTGTTTTAGTAATCTGTAGTGACTGTTCCCTTCCCTCTGTTGCAGGGAACCAGGAGGAAAGGGAAAGATGTTGCCGTATTTCCTACTCTTTAGGCATGGACTCTCCTTTCCCTTTGTTAGTGTCCTGGGTTCCCATGGACTCAGGGATTTGTTGGCTGAGGTTTCTCTGCGCATATATATATATACATATGTATATATATTTAAATACACACATATATTGTACAGAATAAAAATGTTTTATTGAATACAGTGTGCTTATGCGTTAGCTACAGGCTCAGCTTCCTTCCAGGGCTAGATACCTCTCCAGGATTAGAGACAAGTGAAACCCCAACATTGCTGAGCCCTGAATGTGGAAAGAACCCAGCTGGTATCTCATTCACCATTCTTTTTCTCTCTTCACATAGGTTCAGAGTTCCAGTGTTGTAACCAAGTATTGTGGCCTGTTTTCTGTAGTTCAAGTGAGCAGAGTACTGAGACCTTTCACGTGAAATAGATAGCTACCCTGTATTTGAAGAGTTGGCCACTTGATGATGGTCAGAATAGTAAGGAGCCCGCTTCTGTGCCCTTTCAGAGACACAGTGCCAGCTACTTAGAGTAGAATTCAGAGACAAAAGGTAATCTGGTCCTATACTTTTCAAGTTTATATAGCCTAAATTACTCTTGGAACAATGAGGGCCACCTGACCAAACCTTAGTCCCTGTTCCTGTTTCCATGTTCAGACTACTTGATTTTGACATTTTATGGGTAAAGAGGGGCCAAAAAGTCAACTGTAAATGGAAACTGCATTTTGAGGAGACCCTGAAAAAGAAGTATGTGACCCAAAGTCCTATGCAGCATTCTGCCTCGAGAGTATTAAAGTGATAGTTTCCCTACCACTCAGGCTCAGTTTTATAAGATGTAACTGGTTTAACTTGCTACCAAGAAGCCTGAGCCTGTAGTTGAACAAATTCCTCCTGTATTAGGGGCTAAGCTGTTTACTTCCTCTGTATAGCTGCTGATAGAGATGAAAGCTTTGTCTACAGTTTACTTATCTTTTGCCTGTATTATAAAGGAAATTTTAGAAAATCACATTTCAGCACGTAATAAGACATCTCCAGGAACCAGTGAGCCTCTCTGCAACATTAATTAAACATTTAGGGGGATAAAAAGTATGTAAGGCAGACTCCCAAGGAGTTTATACATGTTTATGGTCCCAATTGTGGTAATCAGATCTAAAATTCTTCACTATATACATTCATCCAATGAATATCAGCGCCTATTATGGGCAAAGCACTATGAAGAATCCTTGCCTTTAAGAAGGTACATATCTAGTTAGGGGGAAAAGGCCATGTATACAGTGGATGTAGTTTTTTTTTTTTTTTTTTTTTTTTTTTTGAGACAGGGTCTCAGACTGTCACCCAGGCTAGAGTGCAGTGCCACAATCATGGCTTATTGCAGCCTCGAACTCCCAGATTCAGGTGATCCTCCCATCTCAGCCTCCTGAGTAGCTAGGACTACAGGCATAAACCACCGTCTTTGTATTTTTTGTAAAGACTTGTTTTGCCATGTTGCTTCGGCCGGTCTTGAACTCCAGGGTTCCAGTAGTCCACCCACCTCAGCCTCCCAAAGTGTTAGGTGTACAGGCGTGAGCTGCCATGACTGGCTAAATATTGTCTTTTATTAGATATTCAAGTATTATAAAAGCAGAAAATATTTTTGAAGAAAAAAATTCCTGGTAGATCCAGTGGTTTTCAAATCTTCCTCATCTCTTCAAACTAAATATAGAACCCCCCCTCCTAATTTATAAATAAGATAAAAAGAAGTTGAGGCCAGCCTGGTAACTCACACCTATAATCCCAGCACTTTGGGAGGCCAAGGCAGGTGGATCACTTAAGATCAAGAGTTCAAAACCAGCCTGGCCAACGTGGCGAAACCCCATCTCTACTAAAAATACAAAAATTAGCCAGGTGTAATGATGCATGCCTGTAATCCCAGCTACCCAAGCGATGCAGGATAATCGCTTGAACCTGGGGGGCGGAGGTTGCAGTGAGCTGAAATTATGCCATTGCATTCCAGCCTGGGCGACAAGAGGGAAACTCCATCACATAAAAAAAGTAGAAGTGGCCGAGCGCGGTGGCTCAAGCCTGTAATCCCAGCACTTTGGGAGGCCGAGGCGGGCGGATCATGAGGTCAGGAGATTGAAACCATCCTGGCTAACACGGTGAAACCCCGTCTCTACTAAAAAATACAAAAAACTAGCCGGGGGAGGTGGCGGGCGCCTGTAGTCCCAGCTACTCGGGAGGCTGAGGCAGGAGAATGGCGTAAACCCGGGAGACGGAGCTTGCAGTGAGCTGAGATCCGGCCACTGCACTCCAGCCTGGGCGACAGAGCAAGGCTCTGTCTCAAAAAAAAAGTAGAAGTTTGGGTATACGTATGGGAGGGACGTATACACCATTTTCTGGGCCCATTTCACCCAGCACCACCTACTTCAGTTCATCTTCAGTTGGGTTCCCTGTGTAATTCAAGTTTCCCCTATCATAACAGAAAAACCAAAAGAGCTGACTTTTCACACACAAGAAAGGAGAATAAGAAGACAGTACTATAGGCCGGTCATGGTGGCTCATGCCTGTAATCCCAGCACTTTGGGAGGCAGAGGTGGGTGGATCATGAGGTCGAGATCGAAACCAGCCTGACCAACATGGTGAAACCCTGTCTCTACTAAAAATACAAAAATTAGCTGGGCTTGATGGTGCGTGCCTGGAGTCCCAGCTATTCAGGAAGCTGAGAAAGGAGAATCTCTTGAACCCGGGAGGCGGAGGATGCAGTGAGCCAAGATTGCGCTACTGCATTCCAGCCTGGTGACAGAGTGAGACTCCATCTCAAAAAAAAAAAAAAAAAAAAAAAAAAACAGTAGTATAAACATGGACAAGCGCAAAAAGCTACATAACAAATTTTAAACCCTAAACTAAATATTTATACTCCAGTGGGAAAGATGAACAAGCCAGTAACCTTAATGGCTGAAGTACTTAACTCTTAAATTTGTACTTAAGGGCTTAAGAAAATGTCCTCTACACACCTGGTCATCAGGATCTTTTTGATCAGCATTTCTCAAACTTTAAGATATACATTGGGATTTTTTTTTTTTTTTGAGACACAGTCTTGCTCTGTCGCCAGGCTGGAGTGCAGCGGCACAATCTCGGTTCACTGCAAGCTCCACTTCCCAGGTTCAAGCAATTCTCCTGCCTCAGCCTCCCGAGTAGCCGGGATTACAGGTGCACACCAGCACGCCCAGTTGTATTTTTAGTAGAGACGGGGTTTCACCATGTTGGCCAGGATGGTCTTAAATCTCTTGACCTCGTGATCTGCCCGCTTGAGCCTCCCAAAGTGCTGGGATTACAGGAATGAGCCATGGTGCCTGGCTCACACTGGGAAATCTTGTTAATAGATTATAATTAAGTGGGAGTAGTGGTGAGGCTAAGACTATTTCTAACAAGTTCCCTGGTGATACTGAGGCTGCTGTTCCTCAAATCATACTTGGGAGTAGCAATGTTCTAGAGATGATCTAGTGGTTTTTTTGTTTGTTTGTTTGTTTGTTTTGAGACAGTTACTCTGCCACCCAGGCTGGAATGCAGTGGCAATCTCGGCTCACTGCAACCTTTGCCTCCCAGGTTCAAGTGATTCTCCTGCCTCAGCCTCCCGAGTAGCTGGGATTACAGGCACTTGCCACCACGCCCGGCTAATTTTTGTATTTTTAGTAGATACGGGTCTCGCCATGTTGGCCAGGCTGGTCTTGAACTCCTGACTTCATGTGGTCCACCTGCCTTGGTCTCCCAAAGTGCTGGGATAACAGGCGTAAACCACCACGCTCGGCAAGATTTTATTATGACTTATCTAAACAGAGTTCCTGAAATGGTCAAGTAGCAATCTAATTCTACATTAGAACAAAATGCAAGAGATAGGCCAATGGTTAGAACTGAGGGTATAATAGGGTTTACCTGTATGAAAGTCGCTTTTGTGTAGAGAGAGACCTGCCCTAGTTACTGTATCACTTTTAGGGTTTCAAGGCTTCACCTCACATTCTCCAGCTGAAAACATGTAAATCTGGTCAAGGTATTATGTGAACTGCCCATCACAGAGCTAGCAAGTTTTTCTTGTGTTTTTTTTTGAGACAGTCTCTCACTGTGTCACCCTGGCTGGAGTGCAGTGGCGTGATCTCAACTCACTGCAACCTCCACCTTCCAGGTTGAGGCGATTCTCCTGCCTCAGTCTCCCGAGTAGCTGGGATTACAGGCGCCTGCCATGACCAGCTTATTTTTTTTAGTAGAGACAAGGTTTTGCCACCTTGCCTAGGCTGGTCTCGAACTCCTGAGGTCCTGCAGTCCACCTGCCTCAGCCTCCCTAAATGCTGGGATTATAGGCATGAGGAACCACACCTAGCCTAGAGAGCTTTTCTTAAAATCCCTTTTTTTTCAGGGGCCCAGATCGGTGGCTAACATTTGTAATCCCAGCAACTTTGGGAGGCCGAGGCAGGCAGATCATGAGGTCAAGCAATCAAGACCATCCTGGCCAACATGGTGAAACCTCATCTCTATTAAAAATACAAAAATTAGCTGAGCATGGTAGCATGCACCTATAGTCCCAGCTACTTGGGAGACCGAGGCAGGAAAATTGCTTGAACCCAGGAGGTCGAGGTTGTGGTGAGCTGAGATCGCACCACTGCATTCCAGCCTGACGACAGAGGGAGACTCCGTCTCAAAAAAAAAAAAAAAAAAAATTCACTTTTTATTTTTAACTATGCAAGTCTCATTACATTTATAACCCTTTTTTAAACTTGGTCCCTTTTCTGTGGCAACTTTGTTCTTGTTTTTGTTTGAGGCGGAGTCTCACTCTGTTGCCCAGGCTCTAGTGCGGTCGGTGGCGTGATCTCAGTTCACTCCAACCTCTGCCTCCCAGGTTCAAGTGATTCTCCTGCCTCAGCCTCCTGAGTAGCTGGGATTACAGGCGTGTGCCACCATGCTCAGCTAATTTTTTTGGTATTTTTAGTAGAGATGGGGTTTTACCATGTTGCTCAGGCTGGTCTCAAACTCCTGATCTCGTGATCTCCCTGCCTCAGGCTCCCAAAGTGCTGGCATTGCCTGTATTTTTTATTTTTTGAGATGAAGTCCTTGTGCTGTTGCCCCAGGTTGGAGCGCAGTAGCATGATCCCAGCTCACTGCAACCTCTGCCTCCAGGGTTAAAGCAATTCTCCTGCCTCAGCCTCTGAGTAGCTGGAATTACAGGTGCCTGGAACATGCCTGGCTAATTTTTCCATTTTTAGTAGAGACAGGGTTTTGCCATGTTGGCCAGACTGGTCTCGAACTCCTGACCTCAGGTGATCCATCTGCCTCGGCCTCACAAAGTGTTGGGATTACAGGCGTGAGCCACTGTACCTGGCCAAGTTATATAATTTGAATACATTGTTATTAATCTGCAATAATCTGTAAGGTATTATCTCCATTTTACAGATAAGAAAGTGAAAAAATGACTTGTTCAAGGCCCTCATTGTAATAAGCAGAGCTAAGTTTGCAACCAGGTCTCTTAGACTCCAAGGCCCACACACTTTTTACTATATGACACTGCCTCCCTAAATGCTAAAGATTAAAAACTCAATGGTAGGATGAATTTTTACATCTCTATCAGCAGTGGCATTAGAATCCACGCCTGTGAAGAGATGGGACTGTAACTCGGCACCTAAATGGATTATTTTTTGTATTAAAAATTTCATAATTCCCCTTCTCAGGGAAATCTGTAAAGATAAAATATTAAAGATCTGTAGAGATAAAAAATATTAAATCCTAAAGGCAAGCCTGAGGGCAGCACTAATGTGTTAATGGCTTAAAAAATGATTCCAATGTTTGCATGCCCTCAGGCCTGGGGCGTTTATTAGTGCAGGCCAAAGGGCTCTTGGGATTTCTTTTGCCTTGATGAGATATGGCAGAAACAACCTGGGGGTTTGAAGAGTGGGGCTGCAAGAAGGATTTCTGCAACTCCAATGCAAAATGATAGTCCATGTGTTCAGGCATATCCCATACTGGTACCAGGGAGCCACACTTCTCACAGGGCACTTGGTCCTCAGCAGCTAGAAGACATGGAGTTGGGGTTGCTTTCTGAGTCACCTCCAGCGCAGATTTGGAAGCTGAAGAAGCATCCATGCTTTGGCTGTTGTGTGCCAAATCCATCTCTGCAGGAGTTGCTTTAGAGGATTCTAGCTTCAATACCCCTTCACAAACAGGGACACAGCCTGGATACTCTATTGGTAAAGAGTTTGGTAATGCTTTACAGTTGGACCATGGATTTTGTGGGGGGAAAGAAACTGTAGAATTATTAAGCTGTTTCTGCTTTAGAAGCAAACTCTTCTGCTTAAAGAAGGGCTCAGTTCCTGTAGTTTGACTGGTTTGAAAAGGTAATGAGGGCTTGGACGGCGAATTGATCATGGGAGCCTGAGTGGGAGCAGTAAGAGATGAAAGTGAAGCTTCTTTAACTTTCTGCCTTTCTGCAGCTTTTTGGAAGAATGATTCCAGAGATGTGGTTGCTTTCTTAGTGGCTGTCACCACTGGGCCACTTCCCTCGGTCTTAGCTTCTAAGCTGGTAACTGGCACCTTTAGCAGAGAACTTGGGTCACTGCTCAAGAAGCTGGTGATGTCTGTGCAAGATGAAGGGGCAGAGGCAGAAAATTTTGTAGCACAGAGGAAAAGCATTGTGAGAGGAGGAGACCTATACAGAAAGTAAAGAAATAAGATGATTAGCAATTTAGAATATTAAAATAGTGACCTATTGCTAAGTCCATGAATTGTATCTGTTTTACTTCACCATAGGACAGATTTAATCCATAGATGACTAGGATTCTGGTTCTGCCACAGAAATTGTTCTTTACTGCAGTGGTTCTCAAACATTAATGTGTATCAGAGATTAACAGACCTGGGATGACAGAGAATTTAATTTCCTAGGTGGTGCTGATGTTATGTCTCGAGGACCACTAATTTAGTAACCACTCACCTCCCGACAGCCAGAAATTATTGTTTTTTATAAGGTATCACTGGAAAGCTGCTGTAATTCAGGGTTGGGGCAAGAAATTTTATTCAGGACAACAAAAAGCTTTAGAATATTTAGACTAGAAAGACTTGAAAAAATCCTCTTAGCCATTATCCCGTTTTTAAACAGGGCACTACCTAACCCTGACTGACTTACCACTCTGGAATTTCTAGAGAATGAAATCCCACAACTGCTTTTTGTTACTAGTCCCAATTTCAGAAACATTTTAAGAAATTCTTGTCATAGCTGGGAGTGGTGGCTCACGCCTGTAATTCCAGCACTTTGGGAGGCCAAGGCGGGTGGGTCATGAGGTCAGGAGTACAAGATCAGCCTGGCCAACATGGTGAAACCCCATCTGTACTAAAATACAAAAATTAGCTGGGTGTGGTGGCATGCGCCTGTAATCCCAGCTACTTGGGAGGCTGAGGCAGAAGAATTGCTTGAACCTAGGAGGCAAAGGTTGCAGTGAGCGAAGATCGCGCCACTGCACTCCAGCCTGGGCAACAGAGCCAGACTCCCTCTCAAAAAAAAAAAAAAGAAATCAGAAATTTTTGTCATAAAGTTCCTTATTGTGTCTAATCACTCAAATTTTCATGAGCTGAATTTCAGAAGATGAAACATGCTTTTATGTACAGATTAGTCCTTCAATGAGGTAAAAGGTAAATGTCATTTTAAAGTTATTAAAGTATCTGCTGGGCGCAGTAGCTCATGCCTGTAATCCCAGCACTTTGGGAGTCCAAGGTGGGTGGATCACCTGAGGTCAGGAGTTTGAGATCAGCCTGGCCAACATGGAGAAACCCTGTCTCTACTAAAAGTACAAAACTTAGCTAGGCATGGTAGCGGGCATCTGTAATCCCAGCTACTCAGAAGGCTAAGGCAGGAGAATTGTTTGAACCCAGGAGGCAGAGATTGCAGTGAGCCGAGATCGCACCACTGCACTCCAGCCTGGGCGACAAGAGCGAGATTCCGTCTCAAAAAAAAAAAAAAAGTATCCCACTATCCTCAGGTGTCATGCTTTGGGACAGTCTTATAATCAGATAATTTTTATGCTTCCTTGTGCATCATGGAGTCTCACATGGTTGGTGAGTAGTATTCGTTATAGTCTGTCAATTTATAACTTTTCAAATAAGGTTTCATGTGTACATTAGTACCATGGTTGTTACTTGGTTTTGTAAAACTTCAGTATTTGAAAATAAATACATCAGGAAGTATTAAGTAAATTATTCTAAGAACAAAGACTTTATGTATTTATTTATTTATTTTTGTTGTTGTTGTTGGAGACGGAGTTTCACTCTTGTTGCCCAGGCTGGAGTGCAATGGCGCAATCTGGGCTCACTGCAACCTCCACCTCCCAGGTTCAAGCAATTCTTCTGCCTCAGCCTCCCAAGTAGCTGGGATTAAAGGCACCCGCCACCATGCCTGGCTAATTTTTGTATTTTTAGTAGAGACAGGGTTTCACCATGTTGGCCGGGCTGGTCTTGAACTCCTGACCTAAGGTGATCTGCCCGCCTCGGCCTCTGAAAGTGCTGGGATTACAGGCGCGAGCCACTGTGCCCAGCCCTATGAACGAAGACTAAGAGACTCCACCATATTATGGGTCTGTACATATAATTGTACTGCCAGTATATTTAGATAAGTAATAACTTAAGTGATTAAACTTTGATTTTATTTTGTATAATCTCCAATATACATCTGTAAGTGAGCAACCGACTTACCTTTCTCTCATAATTTGGAATACTTTAAAAAAATGTAAGGGCTTTATTAAATATGTAATTAAAGGATTCCAATCCTGAAAATCATTAATATCTGGACAGAAAATGAAGATGCTCCAAAAAGAGGCTTATATTTCATGACCAACAGAAGTGAAGTTTACTAATGAATATGACATTCGGTATAAAAGCAGTGGAGCTTCTAACTGAGTTGGGATGTCAGATAGAGATTATCAGTGAACACAGGTCACCTTTATAATCAAGAAAGATGCTTTTAAGATAGAACAATCAAGTAGTTTGAAGTTCCCAAATGTATCCTTGAAATTTGGGCCCTGTTCTCCAAGTGCAACTGATCATCTCCCTGACCAAGCCAATACAGGGCAAGGGTCTAACCTTCTCCTGGGAACTGGAATGTATCAGCTGTAGGCAAAGGATCTGCGCTGAGTTATCTTGTTTCTGAGGTTGGTACTGTATTTTCTCCCAGAGTAATAGGTACTGGTAGTCTGAGTCAGAGTCTATCCCAGATGGAAGAGCTCAGATGCCTACTACTTTTAGAGCAAAGACAAGGCATAAGTCTCTTTGGAGAAGATGAGCTAGAAAAGAACTCACCATTCTGTCTGGATTCCAGAAGTATTACAGTTCTTGATGACAGTAAATGCATCATGGCTCATCTTGTGAGCATCATAGCGGGTAAGGGCACAGCAGCGGCGCAGGCTGCTGAGGCGTTTGTCTCCTTGTACACGAATGCTCACAGCCAGCTGGGTGGCTACCCTGTCATTCTGTGGGTGGGAAGGGATGGAGACCAGAAATAAAGTTATGAGGAGCATCTGAATTCTAGGTACTGAATTGCAGGAGAGGAAATTAAAAGAACCAGGGTGACAATGGTTTGGAAACAGTAGTTTAAAAGTCAAGAATAAAGGTAAACTGAGTTCTGCAAAGAGTAAAGATAAACTATAAAAAAGAGAAAGAAGCTAGGCATGGTGGCTCACGCCTGTAATCCCAGCACCTGGGGAGGCTCAGGCGGGTAGATCACCTGAAGTCAGGAGTTCGAGTCTAGCCTGGCCAACGTGGCGAAACCCCATCTCTACTGAAAAATACAAAAAACCAGCCAGTCATGGTGGCAGGCGCCTATAATCCCAGCTACTAGGGAGGCTGAGACAGGAGAATTGCTTGAACCTGGGAGGCCGAGGTTGCAGTGAGCCAAGATGGCGCCACTGCACTCCAGCCTGGATGACAGAGCAAGACTGTCTCAAAAAAAAAAAAAAAAAAAGAATCTATATGTAACAGAATGCCTTTTCTGAATAGAAATCTGATTACATGGTTCCACAAAAAAATGTTTATACTATTTCTGGGTGTAAAAAGTAACTGAAGAAGACATAATTTGGATTATGGAACATCAGAGTATCTGGGATATTTTGATAGATGATGGGAACAGGACAGAACAAATGAAAATGGGACTCACCTGAATTTTTTCATGGTGTCTAAGCAGGACAATTATAACAAATATCTATAATACTAGATACTGTTTTGTGACTGAAGGAAGGTTTCAGGTAAGTAAGTGTCTGAAAGCAAAGTGGAACTAGCCTTCAAGTCGTATCTTTTTTTCTGCCCTGGGGCTCTTATGGTAAACAAACATTCACTATCAATTCCAGAAGTTTCTACCAATACCTTTTTACAGCTTATCTGAGAAGATACCATGTAGTGAGCCTGCCTTGAGAGAGCAAGATCATGACTCACTTTTCAATGAAGTCTGAAGCATCTGAATACTGTAATCGCAGCAAACTGAGACATAATGGTCAAGAGGCAGAAATATAAGGTGAAAATTCTACATAAGGGACCCCTATCAAAAGATGCTAGTGAGAAGAAGTACTCCTAAGGAAAACAAGCTAAGAGCAGGAACTACTTTTTGGATAAAAAATACATCTGTACAGATTTGTATATCTTGAGGGAATACAAATTGGCAATTACAAAGGAGTCCTTGTTGACTAAAATTATTCAACTATAACTGCATGCCTAGACAGTGCCTAGAGATGCAGGAGAGAACAAAATAAAGTCCAGGTCCTCATGGATCCTATGTTGTAGTAGGAACTATAGATAATAATAAACAGACATGTAAAAATGACCACAGAGATGAGTGCTATGAAGAAAAACAGAATAAAGCAGAGAGTGATGGAGGCTGCTGCTGTGACAGGGTAACTAGGGAGGACCTCCTGGAGAAGGTAAAACAGGAGCAGAGATTTGAATAAAGCAAGGAAGCAAATATTAATAATATATGAACAGTCTCCAGGGCAAAGAAACGGGAATTGCTGAAGTAAGAGCTTAGTGTGTTAGATAAAGGGAAGGAAGCCAATGAAGTGGAGACTAGAATAAGTGAGGGGAAGATAAAAGATGGGGTCAGAGAAGTAGCAAGAAATTAGATTATATTTGGCTGTATAGAATTACTTTAAAAACTTCCTAAATATGCCTTAAGTGTGAAGGGAAACCACTGGAATGTTTTAAACAGTGAAGTGATAGGATGTGCTATGTCCTGAATTATTTTTGGCATAAAGTCCTTTGAAGCTTAAAGACAGATTTTCAGGGATGCCCTCTGGATACAAAGTGGGAAGAAAAGGCTAGGCACAGTGGCTCATGCCTGTACTCTCAGCACTGTGGGAGGCTAAGGCAAGAGGAGTACTTGAGCCGGGAAGGTTGAGGCTACAAGGCTGCAGTGAGCTAAGGTTGTGTTACTGTGCCCCAGCATGGATGACAGCCAAGACCCTGTCTCTTAGGGAAAAAAAGTGGAAAGAAAGGCCCCAGGGGCTTATAGAGAGATGAGAAACAAGTGCCACCTAGTGGGCAAAAGCTGAACAGGGCGATAACGCAACTGGATCAAATCCCTCTTTATGATGCCTACCAAAGGAACAAACATTTACCACCAATTCCAGCTAAAAAGCAAACAAGCAGTTTTGGACTATTCTTGACATGTACAGTTGACTTGTAGAACTCCACGACATTTCAAAAGGAGAGTATGCATCAAACAATACCATTTAGGAAAGTGAGAAGAAAACCCGTAGAATGGGAGAAAATATTTGCAAATCACGTATCTGACAAGGGACATGTTAAAACTCAATAATAAACAGACAACTCAATTTAAAAAAGGGAAGAAGATTTTTCTTTTTTCTTTTCTTTTTTTTTTTTGAGACATAGCTTTGCTCTTGTCGCCCAGGCTGGAGTGCAATGGCGCCATCTCGGCTCACTGCAACCTCCACCTCCCGGTTCAAGAGATTCTCCTGCCTCAGCCTCCTGCATAGCTGGGACTATAGATGCCCGCCACCACGCCCAGCTAATTTTTGTATTTTTAGTAGAGACAGGGTTTCGCCATGTTGATCAGGCTAGCCTTGAACTCCTGACCTCAGGTGACTTGCCTCAGCCTCCGAAAGTTTGAGCCACCACTCCCGGCCCAGGAAGAGGATTTCAACAAACATTTCCCAAAGATATACAAATGTCCAACAAGCACATGAAAAGATTATCAGAGAATATAAGTCAAACCATAATGAGATACCATTTCACACCCACTAGAATGGCTAAAATCTAAAGTCAGTAAAAAGGATGTGGAAAAATTGGAACCCTCTTATATTGATGGTAGGGATGTGAAATGGTGTAGCCACTGTGGAAAACAGTCTGGCGATTCCTCAAAATGCTAAACATAGAGTTACCATATGACCCAGAAATTATACTCCAAGGTATATGGTGAAAAGAAAACAGATGTCTACACAAAAACTTGTAGATGAATGTTCATATTAACATTATTCATAATAGCCAAAAGTGGAAATAACTCAAATGTCCATTCACTAATAAGCGGATAAGCAAAATATGGTACATATTAATACAAGAGAATATTATTCAGCCATAAAAAGGTGTCAGTCCTGGCCAGGTGTGCTGGCTCACGCCTGTAATCCCAGCACTTTGGGATGCCGAGGCAGGAGGATCACAAGGTCAAAAGATCAAGACCACCCTGGCCAACATGGTGAAACCCTGTCTCTACTAAAAACACAAAAATTAGCGGGGCGTGGTGGTGTGTGCCAATAGTCCCAGCTACTCGGGAGGCTAAGGCAGCAGAATCACTTGAACTTGAGAGGCGGAGGTTACAGTGAGCCAAGACTGCACCACTGCACTCCTGCCCGGTGACAGAGCAAGACTCTGTCTCAAAAAAAAAAAAGAGTAAGTACTGATACACACTACAATACGGCTGAACCTTGAAAACATGTTAAGTGAAATACTTCAAGCCAGTCACAAAAGACCACATTTATATGAAATGTCCAGAACAGTAAGCAATGTAGTGGTTGCCTAGGGCTGGGGGTAGCTGGGAGAGAAATGGGGAGTGACCGGTGATGGGTACAAGATTTCTTTTGGGGGTGATAAAAATGCTCTAAAGTTGATTGTAGAATAGTTGTAGAACTCTGAAATATACTAAAACCACTGAACTATTTTAAATGGTTGAATTTTATGGTATGTAAAGTATATGTCAATAAAGCTATTTTAAAAGGAGAGAAACTGCCGGGTGTGGTGGCTTATGCCTGTAATCCCAACACTTTGGGAGGCCAAGATGGGCAGATCGCATGAGGTCAGGAGTTCAAGATCAGCGCAGCCAATATGGTGAAACCCCATCTCTACTAAAAATAAAAAAATGAGCCAGGCGTGGTGGCGGGCACCTGTAATACCAGCTACTCAGGAGGCTGAGACAGGAGAATCACTTGAACTTGGGAGGCGGAGGTTGCAGTGAGCCAAGATTGCTCCACTGCACTCTAGCCTGGGTGATAGAGCAAAATTCAGTCTCAAAAAAAAAGGGAGAGAAACTAATCGTCAGATGTCTTTAACATTAGAAAGAAAAATGTAAATGATCAGAATTTTTTTTTTAAAGTCAAATATATAGAGACAGAGAATAAAACAGTGGTTACCTGGGATGGGGGAGGGGAGGAAGAAATGGGGAGA
Organism: Piliocolobus tephrosceles; assembly: GCF_002776525.5. Lineage (NCBI taxonomy): Eukaryota > Metazoa > Chordata > Mammalia > Primates > Cercopithecidae > Piliocolobus > Piliocolobus tephrosceles. Next base: position 125,196,116 of record NC_045438.1, read on the forward strand.
TGTAAGTAAAAGGACATAAAGTAGCAGACAAGTAGGGTGAACAAGTCTATTGAGCTAATGTACAAGTGAGGACTATAGTTAATAAAATTCTATTAGGGATTTTAAGTAGATTTTAACTACTTTTTTTTTTTCAAAAAAGTATGTGAAATGATAGATATGTTAATTTGCTACACTATAGTAACCATTTTACTATATGTATCCCATAGCATCATGTTGTAAACATCAAATATACACAATAAAATGTGCTTAAAACTGCCACTACTGGCTGGGCGTGGTGGCTTATGTCTGTAATCCCAACATTTTGGGAGGCTGAAGTGGGCGGATCACCTGAGGTGAGGCATTCAAGACTAGCCTGGCCAATATGGTAGAACCCCATCTCTACTGAAAATACCAAAAAAAATTGGCCGGGTATGGTGGTGTGTGCCTGTAATCCTAACTACTTGGCAGGGTGAGGCAGGAGAATCACTTGAACCAGGAGGCAGAGGTTGCAGTGAGCCAAGATCATGCCACTGCACTCCAGCCTAGGCAACAAGAGGGAAAACTCTATGTCTCAAAAAAAAAAAAAACATTTCTTAAAATTTCCTCCTAGCAAGACCCTGTCTCTACAAAAAATAAAAAAATTTAGCCAGTTGTAGTGGCATGCACCTGTAGTCCCAGCTACTCAGGAGGCTGAGTTGGGAGGAGAGCTTGAGCCTGGGAAGTCAAGGTTGCAGTGAGCCATGATTGTGCCAGTATACTCAGTGTGGGAGATAGTGAGACCATGTCTTTTTTTTTTTTTTTTTTTTGAGACGGAGGCTCGCTCTGTCACCAGGCTGGAGTGCTGTGGCCGGATCTCAGCTCACTGCAAGCTCCGCCTCCCGGATTCATGCCATTCTCCTGCCTCAGCCTCCCGAGTAGCTGGGACTACAGGCGTCGCCACCTCGCCCGGCTAGTTTTTTGTAGTTTTTAGTAGAGACGGGGTTTCACCGTGTTAGCCAGAATGGTCTCGATCTCCTGACCTCGTGATCTGTCCGTCACGGCCTCCCAAAGTGCTGGGATTACAGGCTTGAGCCACCGCGCCCGGCCGAGACCATGTCTTAAAAAAAAAAAAAAAAAGAAAAAGAAAGAAAATAGATATTTCCTATGCTAATACTTTTTTCTGTCTTTGTTCCTGCTCCATAAGGTAAAGAGCAGCTGATATGTAAATCGCAAAGCCTACCCCAAGAATAAAGAAAGAAAATCTTACATCATTTCGGTCTTTAGTCAGTCTCTCCTCTAGTTCCTGGGCTAACTGCAACAGCCACCATTGTACCTAAAAAAGTATTGAGACTTTAACATTTCATTTAAACACTCGAAGTCTATTAAGAACTCGATGGTGTATTTGTTCTTTCTTTTCTCTCAAACAGAACTGTGCACAAAAGACTCCCCATAATCAAAGGATCACCAGATCATAGAAATGTTCCCAGTCCTGCTGTCCTGCCCTAGCTCAAGTCTTTCATTTTCTTTTCCTGCTGGTTTGCCATCAGGTGACTTTCAAGCATGTTCCAGCTCTGAGAAAAAGACAAGACACAAACTTGAAACATAATATCCTAGGCTTTCCAAGTCTCCATCTACTAAACAAATGAGAAATTCCATTTTATTTCGATGGAAGAAAGGGAAAAAAGTAATCATCATAAACGAGTCAATTTTCAACCCAAGGAAAGAACATCTGTTTTCTTCATACTTTATAAAGGTCTCCTCTAACCTATTAAACCTTCCACAGCTACCAAAACCTACCCACTGACCCCTTTAAAAGAGGTAGTGTTCTATCAAGAATGCCTGCTTACCTGTTCCCGAGTAGCAAGAGCTGTTTTTCCTGGGAAGTTCTTACTACAGCCAATGGTTTTGGGTAGTTGCCTGGGTTTAACTGGATCATGTTCAATCCCTCGGCACATGGCATACAGCCAAGACCTAATAAGACCAGCAAAAAACGTTAAGGTGAAATTAAATGATTATTCTTGTTAAAACAAAACCAAATAACTAAAACCTTGTCCAAAATTTAGTGTACTGGACCTCTGACAAAATCCTGCCCTTCTCAGTGAATTCCAGTGCAATATATGGACAATGAGAACACTTGTTCTACTTTCTAAAGCCAAGTCATCATTTGTATTTTTGGAAAAATGCCAAGCAAGCCACTGATTCATATCCCCAAGTGTGTGTGTGCTTGCTAGGGCATTAAACAAGCATTTTAAGAGAATATAGCATCTCAGCATGCATGAATGATGTAATTAGTATATACTCAGGCATCAAAGTAACAAATCTTATCTATCAACCACCCAGGTACATGGAAAAAACTAGTCTAGACTGATAGGCCATAGTGACCCAAGATTTTAAAGCAAGAAGGACCAGTGAAATTATCTCAAGAAACAAATGTTAACCTAAAGATAGGTCTAGATTTTACTAGAAGCTTTTGTCTATATTTGAATATTGCATCTCCATAAAGTTTATGATAAAAAAAAAAATGAATCACTTACCCATTCTTCTCCCCAAAATGACTCTGGAGCTGGGATTCAGTGAACTGTGTCAGTTCACCCATGTATTCTACCCCTAGGATCTCAATGACAGAGGCCCCTAGCTTTCCTCCAAGATTACGGCTGATAACAAAGGAGACAAATAATTGATAGGTCACATCATAAATATCTAATTAGCAGCAAACATAAGACATTCTACTTTGTAAGCAGCTCTCCAAAAGGTTCAGGACAAATGAGAGCATATATTCTGGGAATTCAGTTACTCTGGGAGTTAGAATTTGAGGAGAAGATTAACAATAACATAACCAAAAGGTTAAAGTCCTTGATTAACTAACTATCAAGTAAACTGTATATAAAACTTTCAATTGTACAACACCTGCTGTCCTGTTTGGGGATTAAAATCCCAAACACAAAATAAATCCCTTCCATGGCTAAAACTTTACTTAAGAATATATAATCTGGCCGGGCACAGTGGCTCATGCCTATAATCCTAGCACTTTGGGAGGCCAGGGCGGGAAGACTGCTTGAGTCCAGGAGTTTGAGACCAGCCTTGGCAACAGAGTAAGACCCCAACTCTACAAAAAAAAATTAAGGCCAGGTGTGGTGGCTCACGCCTGTAGTCCCAGCACTTTGGGAGGCCAAAGCAAGTGGATCACTTGAGCCCAGGAGTTTGAGAACAGTCTGAACAACATGGCAAAACCCTGTCTCTACAAAAAAATTGGGTGTGGTGGCGTGCAGCTGTAGTCCCAGCTACTTGGGAGGCTGAAGTGGGAGGATCACTTGACCCCAGGAGGCAGAGGTTACAGTGAGCCGAGATTGTGCCACTGTACTCCAGCAAATTAACTGGGCATGGTGGCATGTGCCTGTGGTCCCAGCTACTTGGGAGGCTGAGGCAGGAGGATTGCTGGAACCCAGGGGGTTAAAGCTGCAGTGAGCTCTAAATATAAACACAGTCAGCTGGGCACAGTGGCTCATGCCTGTAATCCCAGTACTTTGGGAGGCCAAGGCAGGCGGATCATTGGAGGCCAGGAGTTTGAGACCAGCCTGGCCAAAATAGTGAAACCTCGTCTCTACTAAAAATACAAAAATTGGTCGGGCGTGGTGGCATACAGCTGTGGTCCCAGCTACTCAGGTGGCTGAAGCAGGAGAATCGCTTGAACCCAGGAGGTGGAGGCTACAGTGAGCCGAAATCATGCCACTGCACTCCAGCCTGGGCAACAGAGTGAGACTCCGTCTCAAAAAAAAAAAAAAAAAGGTCAAAATTCTTTAGCCTAGCCTTTGAGGCTCCCTATAATCTGTCTTTAAATCATCTTTTCAGTCTATTTCCATTATCTTCCTCAATACGGTGCAGCTGAACTACTTTAGGTCCCAGTTCACTGAAAATATCTCATACTTTCCCCTCTTTGTGCTAAAAAGTTCTCCAAATCAGTACTGCTTTGCTGTTTTTGTCTGACTCTCCAAATTGTGCCAAATCTCAAAACAAAATCCCATGCCTTTTTATAAATCCTTCTCCAAATACTCCCTTCTTTTGTGAAGTTTGTTCTACCTGCACAATTCATTTATCAATTATGCAGTCTTATGACAGCACTTTTACTATTGCTTTTTACCTTGTCCTTTCTACAATATTATAAGTTCTTGTCAAAGCCACACAACTGGTAGGCACAACCTGTTCATTTGACTTGGCTTTTTCTCTAATGCCTACTTTGGAAGCTGAAATTCAGCAGCCCTGAACACCTTGATTTGCTATTAGAGGAAAGAAAAGAAGTAAAATTCCTGTTACTTAATAACAGACTTGAATAAAAAGTCTAGAGGGAAGTTAAACATACAGCTAAAACTTGATTTATTATTATTATTATTATTATTATTATTATTTTTTTTTTTTTTTTTTTTTTTTTTTTTTGAGACAGAGTCTCGCTCTGTCGCGCGGGCTGGAGTGCAGTGGCCGGATCTCAGCTCACTGCAAGCTCCGCCTCCCGGGTTTACGCCATTCTCCTGCCTCAGCCTCCCGAGTAGCTGGGACTACAGGCGCCCGCCACCTCGCCCGGCTAGATTTTTGTATTTTTTAGTAGAGACGGGGTTTCACCATGTTAGCCAGGATGGTCTCGATCTCCTGACCTCGTGATCCGCCCGTCTCGGCCTCCCAAAGTGCTGGGATTACAGGCTTGAGCCACCACGCCCGGCCTATTATTATTTTTTAAGACGGAGTCTTGCTCTTGTCACCCAGGCTGGAGTGCAATGGCGCCATTTCGGCTCACTGCAACCTCCACCTCCTGGGTTCAAGCGAGTCTCCTGCCTCAGTCTCCCGAGTAGCTAGGATTACAGGCGCCACCACCATGCTCAGCTAATTTTTGTATTTTTAGTAGAAATTGGTTTTCACCATGTTGGCCAGGCTGGTCTCGAACTCCTTACTTCAGGTGATCCACCCGCCTCGGCCTCCCAAAGTGCTGGGATTACAGGCGTGAGCCATCACACCTGGCCTATTTATTTATTTTTTGTAGAGATGGGGTCTCACTATGTTGCTTAGACTGGTTTTGACCTCCTGGGCTCAAGTGATCCACCTGCCCTGGCCTACCAAAGTGCTGGGACTACAGGTGTGAGCCACCACACCTGGCTCATTTTTTTAAAACTCAGGATTAAGTATCTGCCACAGATAACCCAGAACTGAAGGTTCAATAAGTCTCAGCATGGCTGGGCGCAGTGGCTCACACCTGTAATCCCAGCACTTTGGGAGGCTGAGGACGGCGAATCACCTGAGGTCAAGAGTTTGAGAGCAGCCTGGCCAACATGGTGAAACCCTGTCTCTACCAAAATTACAAAAATTAGCCAGGTGTAGTGGTTGGCACCTATAATTCCAGCTACTCAGGAGCCCGAGACAGGAGAATTGCTTGAACCTGGGAGGTGGAGGTTGCAGGGAGCCGACACTGCGCCACTGCACTCTAGTGTAGGCAACAAGGGTGAAACTCTGTCTCAAAAATAAATAAATAAATAAATAAATAAATAAATAAAAATAAATAAAAATCTCAGCGTGTGTTTCAAAATGTTCTGTGTTGTCTTCCTTCTAACTGCCTGGTACTTATTTCTCCTGGCTCCAGTCCTTAATTACTAACACAAGAAACTACAAGCAGAGAGTTTCTACACATGGATATAAATGAAATTTAACATGCTGCCTGAATACTTACATTTTGCGAATGGGTATTTGGCTGAAGAGCTGTGGGACTGACCCATGTGAAACCAGGGTTTGGCGGTTGGGCTTGTTTAGTCCACAGGCTAGTTTTGCCAGGACCTGGAAGCATGCAAAGTGTAAAAACCTCGTTACTGTCAACCCACCAAAGTTGGTGAATATAAACATACACATAACATACACACACACACAGAGCTTAATGGCTGTAACCAATGGTTTCTACATTAAAAACAAAAATAAAACCAGAAACTCAAGACATCTCTAAAACTTGATATCCCACAACATCATTATCGTGATGCAAAATCATTATCCTCACTCTTCTTCCCACATCTCTCCCATTCTGTTTTCCTCTATAGTCATTTTTTCCTTCCCATCTATTCCTACTTCAAGAGGTTTGAAAAGTAGAGAGACTGCAGGAGAAACTCAAGCAAGACGCATTTCTCAGTGTGTCTATATAAAAATGCTGAAACATACTTGTTTTACCCTATCCCATTTACATTTCTTAATAGTTGGTCCATTTTGAGTCCCCAATTTAACACAAATTATCATAATTTAGTATCTGTTATAGAGATTGGGCTCAAAACCATTCTCCAATAACAAACACCTTCTTATAAGTAACACTTAAAAAATGAAAAGCTTAAATCCTTGAGAACTCTTTTTTTTTTTCTTTTTTTGAGACAGAGTCTTGCCCTGTCACCAGGCTGGAAGGTAGTGGCGCGATCTCGGCTCAAGGCAATCTCCCCCTCACCGGGTTCACGCGATTCTCCTGCCTCAGCCTCCTGAGCTGGAACTATAGGTGTGGGCCACCATGCTCAGCTAATTTTTGTATTTTTGGTAGAGACGGGGTTTCACCATGTTGGCCAGGATGGCCTCGAGATCTCTTGAACTCGTGATTGGCCCACCTCAGTCTCCAAAGAGAACTTTTTTTTTTTTTTAAAGACAGAGTTTCGCTCTTGTTGCCCAGGCTGGAGTGCAATGGCACGATCTCAGCTCACTGCAACCTCCGCCTCCTGGGTCCAAGCGATTCTCCTGCCTCAGCCTCCTGAGTAGCTGGGATTACAGGCATGAGCCACCATGCCCAGCTAATTTTGTATTTTTAGTAAAGATGGAGTTTTTCCATGTTGGTCAGGCTGGTCTCGAACTCCCAACCTCAGGTGATCCACCAGCCTCAGGCTCTCAAAGTTCTGGGATTACAGGCGTAAGCCACCGCGCTCGGCCAAGATAAATCTTTTCTAAGAGTAAAGCACTTCAATGGTATTTTGCAAATTATAAAAATATAATTTTTAAAATATTTTTAATATAATTTAAAAATTATATTTTTATAATTATGTTTTAAAATATAAAATCATTAAATTCATTAGAGAGATTGGTTAAGAACTTCTACCAGGCAACATTTAGTCTGGTTTAAATTACACTGAAGCTATTGTTTCCTTTCCCTTCATCCAACCAGGAAAAAAAAAAAAAAAAAAACCAAAAAAATTCAGATGGGTAGTTTGGCAACTTTCCTTGTATTGAAGGGAGGAAAAGGTATCAACCAGGGATAATCAGCCACTGCCCAATTACTGAGCTTTGGTCAGAAAGGGATGAAAGTCCTGGGCTCTTGCTATACTTTATTCATAATTAATCAGAAAACTAGTTATTCTGCTCCTGAATTTTTGGGAACTGTCTGTGTACCCTAAATTAAAATAGTGGTCTAAATTAATAAAATTTTATTATTCCTTTTATTGCTCTCATAAGAAAACAGGGAATAGGCAAAAGCATAAAATACCCAGGCAACTCCACATAACAAGATAATACAAAAATATTCAGCAAGTGGCTGGGCACAGTGGCTCACGCCTGTAATCCCAGCACTTTGGGAGGCCGAGGTGGGTGGATCACTTGAGGTCAGGAGTTCCAGACCAGCCTGGCCAATATGGTGAAACCCTGTCTCCAGTAAAAATAGAAGAATTAGCTGGTCATGGTGGTGTGCACCTGTAATCCCAGCTACTCGGGAGGCTGAGGCAGGAGAATCACCTGAACCCGGGAGGCAGAGGCTGCAGTGAGCTGAGATCAGGCCATGCACTCCAGCCTGGGGAACAGGGCAAAACTCCATCTCAAAAAAATAATAAAAAATAAAAATAAAAATAAAAATTCAGCAAGTGAAAACTTGTAAGTTCAAAGACTAGCTTCCTTTTTTCCACAGACAGTTCAGTCATTAAGGAAATACTGTCATCTCTCAATAGCTGCAGGAGATTGGTTCTAAGACCCCCCGTGAATGCCAAAATCCCAAGTCCTGCATATAAAATGCACAACTCCCATAATATAAAATGGTGTAGTATTTGCATATAACCTTTGTATGTCCTTCTGTATACTTTAAATCATCTCTAATTACTTATAACACCTATAACGTACAATGTAAATGCTATATAAACTGCTCTTATAGTGTATTGGTTTTTCTTTTCTTTTTTTTTGAGATGGAGTCTTGCTCTTGTTACCCAAGAGTGCAATGGCTGGAGTGCAATGGCATGATCTCGGCTTACTGCAACCCATGCCTCCCGGGTTCAAACAATTCTTCTGCCTTAGCCTCCCGAGTAGCTGGGATTTTTTACAGGTGACCACTACCAAACCCAGCTAATTTTTGTATTTTTAGTAGAGACAGGGTTTCACCATGTTGGCCAGGCTAGTCTCGAACTCCTGACCCCATGATCCACCTGCCTTGGCATCCCAAAATGCCGGGATTATAGGCAAGAGCCACCACACTAGGCTTTTCTTTTTTTTTTTTTTTTCTTTTCTTTTTTTTTTTAGACAAGAGTCTCACTCTGTTGTCCAGGCTGGAGTGCAATGGTGCGATCTCAGCTCACGGCAACCTCCACCTCCCAGGTTCAAGCAATTATCGTGCCTCAGTCCCCAAAGCATCTGAGACTATAGGTGTGTGCCACCACACCCAGCTAATTTTTTTGTATTTTTGGGAGAGATGGGTTTTGCCATGTTGCCCAGGCTGGTCTCAAACTCCTCGGTTCAGGTGATCTGCCTGCCTTGGCCTCCCAAAGTGCTGGGATTACAGGTGTGAGCCATTGTGCCTGGACTTGTTTTTTCATTTGTATAATTTTGCATTGTTATATTGGGCCTTTTAATTTAAAAAATATATATATTTTTGAACCATGGGTGGTTGAATCCCCAGATATGAAACTTACAGATACAGAAGGCCAACTGTCATTTAGATGTCACTGCATAAATAAGCATTAGCTGTAATTTTTCTTTTCTTTTTTTCTTTTTTGAGACGGAGTCTTTGCTTTGTTGCCCAGGCTGGAGTGCGGTGGCACAATCTTGGCTCACTGGAACCTCCACCTCCCAGGTTCAAGCAATTCTCCTGCCTCAGGCTCCCGAGTAGCTGAGACTACAGGTGCATGCCACCACGTCTGGTTTATTAATTAATTTTTTTATTTTTAGTAGAGATGGTGCTTTACCATATTGGTCAGGCTGCTCTCGAACTCCTGACCTCAGGTGATCCACCTGCCTCAGCCTCCCAAAGTGCTGGGACTACAGGCGTGAGCCCCCATGCCAGGCGTTCAGCTTGCTTCTTAGTATGTCCATTTCCATGTTAAAGAATTACTTATGCTTTGATTTGGGCCTCAACATGAATTTTAAACAGAAATCCATTCAAAGCATATGTGTAACAACCTTTTTTTTTTTTGAAGACAGTCTCACTGTCGCCCAAGCTGAAGTGCAGTGGTATGATTTCGGCTCACTGCAGCTTCAACCTCCTGGACTCAGCTGATCTTCCCACCTCAGCCTCCTGAGTAGCTGGGACTATAGGTGCACACCACCACACCTGGCTAATTTTTTGTAGAGATTGGGTTTCAACATGCTCCCCAGGCTGCTCTTCAACTCCTGGGCTCACACAATCCACTCACATAGGCGTGCGTGACTACACCCGGCCTATGTGTAGTAATTGAAATGTCCCACTGTCCCTGCTGTATTTGACTAAGGATATCAATATTTCTCTTTGAAATCTACTATTAGCCTTCACCTTATTGTGTGAAATTCCAGCTGAACACTGAAAACCAGTCTCCCTCTCTATGGCTGCTCTCATTTCCTCCACAATCACTGCTCCCACGGTGAGCTGCAGGTCTGGAGAGGTGAGGTTATCAAGCTGAAGAGAATCGAGCCATTGAAATAAGCCTTGTTTTCGCATCCCCTCTGAAATGAATTAAGAAGTCACATTTAGACATTTAAAAAAATGATTTATTTATTGTGCTATCTAATGTAGAAATGCTTAGATTACAGGTATTTAGACATACAAGTTTTCACAAAAAAATGGCATCCAGTTTAGAAGACTAATTATGAGAGAGATCAATTTCTCCTTCAGAGTGATTCCCACAGCTTAGCTTCAGCATAGGCTCAATTTTCTGTACAACAAATATTTTGTATTAATATCATCTTTCATGAGCAATGATTTTAAAACACATTTTCAGCCAGGCACGGTGGCTCACGCCTGTATTGCCAGCACTTTGGGAGACCAAGGTGGGTGGATCAACTGAGGTCAGGAGTTCAAGACCAGCCTGGCCAACATGGCAAAACCCCATCTCTACTAAAAATACAAAATTAGCTTGGTGTGGTGGTGCAGGCCTGTAATCACAGCTACTCAAGAGGCTGAGGCAGGAGATTTGCTTGAAACCAGGAGGCGGAGGTTGCAGTGAGCTGAGATTGTGCCACTGCACTCCAGCCTGGGTGACAGAGCAAGACTCCATCTCTAAATAAATAAATAAATAAATAAATAAATAAAAATAATGAAAACACATTTATCTCCCCAGTTGTCTTGAATTTTCTTTCTCCTACCATATTTAACTACTTGAACATCTCCAAGAAAATTTTTTTCAATTAGAAAATATTCAAAATTAACTCAAGCTTCAATACAAGCTTTTTAACATTTACGTTTTTAGAGGTGGATTCCAGCCAAGTAACTTAAAATCCACTCTGAGGCACTAGATTTATTTCCCTGACAAGCTGTTTTTTTTTTTTTTTTTTTTTTTTGAGACAGAGTCTTGCTCTGTTGCCCAGGCTGGAGTGCAGTGGCCGGATCTCAGCTCACTGCAAACTCCGCCTCCCGGGTTCACGCCATTCTCTTGCCTCAGCCTCCGGAGTAGCTGGGACTACAGGCGCCCGCCACCTCGCCCGGCTAGTTTTTTGTATTTTTAGTAGAGACGGGGTTTCACCGTGTTAGCCAGGATGGTCTTGATCTCCTGACCTTGTGATCCGCCCGTCTCGGCCTCCCAAAGTGCTGGGATTACAGGCTTGAGCCACCGCGCCCGGCAACAAGCTGTTTTAAGTTAGATGTTGCTTGGGACTTAAGACCTTGAAAATATCTTATGCTGAGTACATACAAATCTTTATCCCCAAACTTACACTCTAATCCCTCAGCTCTACCTCCCTCAGACGAACTTTTCCTGACTGCCTACAGAACTTTTCTTGAATTTTTAATTATAGTTTCCAACTAAACATGACTAAAATCAAACTTTGTCTTCCTTCTCAAATGTTCTTTCCCAACCAACTCCCTATTTCTATAAGGGCTTAAAACCCACATTAATATTGGCTTATTTTCTTTCTTTCATTCTTCATTATGCAGCCATTTATTTAGTCAACAAAGGCTACTTTAAAATATTTCACATATCCATTGCAACCACCCCACCACCCTATTTTATTCAGGTTTTCTTTATTCTTTTTTTTTTTTTCTTTGAGACCAAGTCTTGCTCTGTCGCCCAGGCTGGAGTGCAGTGGCACGATCTCAGCTCACTGCAAGCTCTGCCTGCCAGGTACACGCCATTCTCCCGCTTCAGCCTCCCGAGTAGCTGGGACTACAGGCGCCCACCACCATGCCCGGCTAATTTTTTGTATTTTTAGTAGAGATGGGGTTTCAGCATGTTAGCCAGAATGGTCTCGATCTCCTGAGCTCATGATCTGCCCGCCTCGGACTCCCAAAGTGCCAGGATTACAGGCCTGAGCCACCGCATCCGGCAAGCTCTTACTCCTCAACTCTGTTCTTCTTTCCTTTGCTTAAACACATCTATATTTTAGGGTTTATTGCAAGTTTATCTATCATGAAGTCCTCTCCTTCAACTATTCTAGCTAGCTTCCAAGTACCACATTAAAGTCCTTAACCTTTTATCTGTAAAAGTAGACATAATTATTGTATTTTTTGAGACAGAGTCACACTCTGTCATCCAGGTTGGAGTGTAGTGGCATGATCTTGGCTCACTAATATATACTAGTATACGCTATTTTAAATGATGGATGTTTTAATAGTATTTATTGTTCTTAATATGTGCAAGCCTTGGAGTTTCAGGAAAATAGATAATAAAAAAAAAAAAAGAAAAATACACGCAAGCCATTGTGCTGAGGAACTTTATGTTATTTTTTGAGACAGAGTCTCGCTCTGCTGCCCAGGCTGGAGTGCAGTGGTGCAATCTTGGCTCACTGCAAGCTTCGCCTCCCAGGTCCACGCCATTCTCCTGCCTCAGCCTCCCAAGTAGCTGGGACTACAGGCGCCTTGCCACCATTCCCAGCTAATTTTTTTTTGTATTTTTTTTAGTGGAGACAGGGTTTCACCGTGTTAGCCAGGATGGTCTACGATCTCCTGACCTTGTGATCCGCCCTCCTCAGCCTCCCAAAGTGCTGGGATTACAGGCGTGAGCCACCGTGCCAGGCCAAAGAACTTTATTTTAAAAAAATATCTTTTGGGCCGTGTGTGGTGGTTCACATCTGTAATTCCAGCATTTTGGGAGGCTAAGGCGGACAGATCACGAGGTCAGGAGTTTGAGACCAGTCCGACCACCACGGTAAAACCCCGTCTCTACTAAAAATACAAATCAAAAATTAGCCAGACGTGGTGGTGCACACCTGTAATCCCAGCTACTCAGGAGGTTGAGACAGGATAATTGCTTGAACCCGGGAGGCGGAGGTTGCAGTGAGCTGAGCGAGACTGCCCCTCAAAAAAGAAAAAAAACTTAAATAAAAACCCTGTCTTTTGGCGGGGCAATCTCTGCCTCCTGAGCTCAAGCAATCCTCCTACCTCAGCCTCCCAAGTAGCTAGGACTACAGGCAGATGCCACCACGTCCAGCTAATTTTTATTTTTTGTAGAGACAGGGTTTTACCATGTCACCAAGGATGATCTCAAACTCCTGGACTCAAGCAAACCCCCCTATGTGCCCCCCATCTCCCCAGCCCCCAGCCTTGGCTTCACAGAGTGATGGGGATTACAGGCATGAGCCACCATGTATGATCATAAGAAGTAGAGCATAATTGTTAAAAGAACATTCTGCAGTCAAGCAAGGTTCAAACATTGGCTTCATAACCTACTGACCATGTGACTTTGGACAAGTTACATAATTCTCTAAGCTTCAGTTTCCTTGCCTACAAACTGCACTTCATATAGCTGTTATGAGGATTAAAAGATAGTTTATTAATTTTTTTTTTTTTTGAGACAGAGTTGCTCTGTTGCCCAGGCTAGACTGCAGCAGCACGATCTCAGCTCACTGCAACCTCCACTTCCCAGGTTCAAGCAATTATCCTGCCTCAGCCTCCTGAGTAGCTGGGACTACAGCTGTGCACCTCCAGGCCCAGCTAATTTTTGTATTTTTAGTAGAGATGGGGTTTCACCATGTTGGCCAGGCCGGTCTTGAACTCCTGATCTCAAGGGCTCCCCAAGTGCTGGGATTATAGGCGTGAGCCACTGTGCCCGGCCAAAAGGTAGTTTTTTAAAATAAAGTTCCTCAGCACAGTGGCTTGCGCATTTTTTTTTTTAATTATCTATTTTCCTGAAATACCAAGGCTTGCACATATTAAGAACAACAAATACTATTAAAACATCCATCATTTAAAACAACTTATACTAGTATATATTAGCTTTGGGAAATAAAAATATGAATAATTTATTGTAATTGTGTGACTTTCTGGACCATTTTAACTTAGCCAGCATGGTGGCAAATGCCTATAACCCCAGCTACTCAGGAGGTTGAGGCATGAGAATCACTTGAACCCCAGAGGTGGAGGCTGCAGTGTGCCAAGATCTCACAACTGCCTTCCAGCCTGGGTGATACCAAAAAATCAGTGTTGCACATAGAAATTTTAAAAAAGTTATATATTAAGATGTGGTACAGAAAGGTAAGACCAAAGAACACCTTTCTTATGATAATTAAACTTCTGACTCTGGTCCCAGAATAATAAAATATAAAATATCAAAAGCTTATGTGCCATGATTTTGCTTCCTTTATAAGTGGCACATCTTTATTGTCCATTATATTTTGTCCAAAGACCTAAAGGCTCTGCAGCCTCTAGCTTGACATAGTTTGCATTATCAGGATCAGAAAATAAAATAATTCCTTAAGTCACAAGTTTCCCTGGGCAATTTTACTACCACCCTTCTGCAAAACACATTAAAGGCATATCATACAATTGTTCAGCAGCAAAAGCAAAGTTTACATCTTACATCTTTTTTTTTTTTTTTTTTTAGAGAGAGTCTTGCTCTGTCGCCACCCAGGCTGGAGTGCAGTGGCGCGATCTCGGCTCACTGCACCCTCCACCTCCTGGGCTCAAGCGATTCTCCTGCCTCAGCCTCCTGAGTAGCTGGGATTACAGGCACCTGCAACCATGCCTGGCTAATTTTTGTATTTTTAGTAGAGATAGGGTTTCACCATGTTGGCCAGGCTGGTCTCGAACTCCTGACCTCAGGTGATCCACCCGCCTCGGCCTCCCAAAGTGCTGGGATTACAGGTGTAAGACACCACGCCCAGCCAAAACATGAAACTTATGCAGAACGATTTGCTCTGGGGGCATACAACTGAATTTCATAATATTCAATTAAAAAAAAGACCTCATTCTGGCGGAGGTTGCAGTGAGCCGACATTGCACCACTGCACTCCAGCCTGGGTGATAGAGTGGCTCCATCTCAAAGAAAAACAAAACAAAACAGAACAAAAAACCCTCATTCTTATGCAAATTCTTAGAGCTGGAATCTAGAACTATCATAATCTAACATTATCACAAAAGCAGTTTTGTTTTGTTTTGTTTTTTTAGACGGAGTCTTGCTCTGTGGCCCAGGTTGGAGTCCAGGGGAGCCATCTCGGCTCACTGCAACCTCTGCCTTCTGGGTTTAAGGAATTCTCTGTCAGCCATCTGAATAGCTGGGATTACAGGTGCGTGCCACCACGCCCAGCTAATTTTTTTGTATTTTTAGTAAGGACGAAGTTTCACCTTCTTGGCCAGGCTGGTCTTGAACTCCTGACCTCGTGATCCACCCACCTCAGCCTCCCAAAGTGCTTGGATTACAGGCGTGAGCCACTGTGCCCGGCCACAAAAGCAAGTTTTTATTGTTCTAATTCTATTCAAATATAAGAAAAAAAAATTAACCTTCAAGTACATGTTATTAAAACACTTCATACAGATTATATCACAAGTTTTTTTCAGACAGATGAAGTAAAAAATGAATTTATTAAAAAAAAACCCATTTATCATTTCCTAACACATCCATATCCAAGTAGAAAATAAAAGCCTGGGCAACATAGTGAGACCCTGTCTCTACAAAAAATTTAAAAATTAGCCAGGCATGATGGCGCATACCTGTAGTTCCAGCTACTCTGCAGGCTGAGGTGGGAGGATTGTTTGAGCCCAGGAGTTCAAGGCTGCAATGGAGCCATAATCACACACCTGTGAATAGCCACTGATAGCCACTGCACTCTAGCCTGGGCAACATAGTGAGACTTCCATCTCCAAAAAAATAAGACAAGGAACTAATAATTAGGATAGGATATACAAGGAACTCTTGCAAATCAAAAAATAAATAATTTTACCATTTGTCATGGAAAAATGGGCAAAGATTATAAATACGTAAATCACAGAAGCAGACACTCAGCTGGCTTACAAGTGTATGAAGAGATCTTCAATCTCAATTAGTAATCACAGAAATGTAAATTAAAGCAAAACAAACATTATATTGGCAATTATTTATTTATTTATTTATTTTTCTGAGACAGAGTCTCACTCTATCATCCAGGCTGGAGTGCAGTGGTGTGATCTCAGCTCACTGCAAGCTCCACCTCCCGAGTTCATGCCACTCTCCTGCCTCAGCCTCCCAAGTAGCTGGGACTACGGGTGCCCACCACCATACCAGGCTAATTTTTTTGTATTTTTAGTAGAGACGGGGTTTCACTATGTTAACCAGGATGGTCTCAATCTCCTGACCTCGTGATTCACCTGCCTCAGCCTCCCAAAGTGCTGGGATTACAGGCATGAGCTACTGCACCCAGCCAGCAAATATTTTTAAATATTAGATAATACGAGTTGTTGAGAACATGGGGGAAACAGGAACTTTTATGTACTGCTAGAGGGAATATAAACTGTTACAGTAGGACATTAGAAGCAACCAATGAATTCGTCACTAGGGAAAATGGTCTGTAAACATGGTGGATCCATATCATGGATTATGCTGCAAGTAACAGCCATCGAAGCCATCAATTACAAATAAATACAGCCACAGGGAGAGATCTCTAAGGTCACTACTGAGGGAAAATTAAGAAAAAGAATGAGATCTATTAATAGCACAAAATCATCTTGTAATTAAAAAGCACATATACAAAGCAATACTGGGTAACTTATAAAGATATAGGCCGGGTGCGGTGGCTTACGCCTGTAATCCCAGCACTTTGGGAGGCCAAGGCAGGTGGATCATTTGAGGTCAGGAGTTCGAGATCTGTCTGGTCAACACGACGAAACCCCATCTCTATGGAAAATACAAAAATTAGCCGGGTTTGGTGGTACATGCCTGTAATCCCAGCTACTCCGGAGGCTGAGGCAGGAGAACTGCTTGAACTGTGCAGGCGGAGGTTGCAGTGAGCTGAGATCGTGCCACTGCACTCCAGCCAGGGCGAGAGTGACGCTCCATCTCAAAATAAAGAAATGAAGAGAAGAGAAGAGAAGAGATATATACACATCTAAGATATATCAAGTATATCAGCGGGTACAAGAGGGTGAGTGGGGTACAGAGGGAGTGGGAAAATCACTATGAAGGGTAAAAGTAGCAAAATACAATGAGAAGGGCCTTGTGCAGCCCATGTAATAATGTGCTAAGGAGTAGAAATTTTGAATCACTCAACTCCCTATATCTGAGGTCCCCCTTTAAAAAGCTCACCCTTCTTATATATGAGTTAACCAAGACACTAAGTTACAATAATATAAATTAAGCTACCAATGACAAAGTGCTCAGTCAGCCTTCTATTGATTTTTTTTGTTTTTTGAGATGGAGTCTCCCTCTGTAGCCTAGGCTGGAGTGTAGTAGTGAGATCTTGGCTCACCGCAACCTCTGCCTCCTGGGTCCTGGTTCAAGCAATTCTCCTGCCTCAGCCTCCTGAGTAGCGGATTACAGGCACGCACCACCATGCCCAGCTAATTTTTGTATTTTAGTAGAGATGGGCTTTCATCATGCTGGCCAGGTTGGTCTTGAACTCCTGACCTCATGATCCACCCACTTCAGCCTCCCAAAGTGCTGGGATTACAGGCGTGAACCACTGCGCCAGGCCTCTGCCTTCTACTGACAACACTAACCTGCCCTAGATATATCTAAAAGAGAAATTTACTTTCATACAGATTTCACAGCTTCTCAACAGCCATATACCTGGAAAGATAAGAAAATTTGTATATGCTTCCATGTGAGTCCTTGTGATTCATTCAGGCTGTAGTTTAAGTTTCCTTTCAATTATTCCATGGAGAATCAGCATGACCAAGCAAAGCAGGTTCCAAAGGCAGGAAGCAGAAGCAATATGATGCTATGGAAGTACCTTTCTGAACAGTCTCTTCTGCTGTTGTAGGGCCTTGGGGCAACCCTTCAATGTAAGTGCTTGGCAACAAGTCTGCTGAGATAGGCTGACCTTGTAGCTTTTGTAGTCTCTCTTGTACAGCACTGGTCAGATCTACATAAGCCTCATCAATGCTGGCACGTTCAATCACAGCAAAACGCGACATTATCTCCATCACTTCAACACTGGCTTCCCGGTACCTAAGAAGTGTAAGGATCATTCATGCAGGCAATAAACAGAGGCAACCTTGAGATTGTCTGCTCCACTCCCACCCTGCCATAATGAACAATAATACACATAATCAAGAGACATGTGGCTTAACAGAGACTAGAAAGTAGTAACTGAAAGGGTCAACAGGCAGGCAGATGGTCAATAATAGAAGCATGGAAAAGGAAGAACCACGGAGGCAAACATTTTTAGCACAATGCCAGAACTACCAAGGTAGAAAGCATTCAGACTATGAACACGTCTATATGACAAGGAACTCTCTAAAAAATAAAGAAATGTCTCACACTTGTGTATTACTGTGATCACCTATTCCTTTTATTTTCATATATCCACCAAGAAATCTTCTGCTTCTAATTTTGTCTCAAAAAAAAAAAAAAAGGGGTGATTTACATGGAACATGGCACTGATCAGTGAACCAGAGTATATGGTCTTCCCCAGGATAATATTTCTCACCATAAATTAACAAACTGGCATATGGAATTTATACTTCAGTCAACGGTGAGTTTGGTTAACATGTAAACTGGTCATCACTACACACACACACATGCCTTAACCAACCATTTATGGATATACTAATATTCAAATTATCAAATTGAAGATAAGCACCTAGAATGTGGTGATATGTCTGGGCGCACAGACAACCGTCCTCAGGGTATACATACCAATCTCACCATATGTCTTCTATTCAAACTTTAATAAGCAGCTCTTCTGCCCGTATAGCTAGTTTTCTGTGACAATATACAGATATTTTCTTGGTTCTTTTCTTTTTCTTTTTGAGATGAAGTCTCGCTCTTGTCCCCCAGGCTGGAGTGCAATAACGGGATCTTGCCTCACTGCAACCTCCGCCTCCTGGGTTCAAGCGATTCTCCTGCCTCAGCCTCCCAAGTAGCTGGGATTACAGGCGCCTGCCACCATGCCCAGCAAATTTTTTTATATTTTTAGTAGAGACGGGGTTTCACCATGTTGGCCAGGCTGATCTCGAATTCCTGACCTCAGGTGATCCTCTCATCTTGGCCTCCCAAAGTGCTGGGATTACAGGCATGAGCCACCACACCCAGCCACTATACAGATATTTTCTTTGCTTTGGTTTGGACCTGCTTTGTAGTGTCCAGTTCTTTGTTCCTATTAAATTTATATTTACCATAAAAATGAAAACACTGGTACCTCTTCACCATGACACCCATAAAAACTAGTAGAATCATTGTTCTAAAACATTCTCAAATTAGAGAAATACTTGACTTTTTTTTTTTTTTAATCATTATTTGAGCCAGGAAGAAGATAGGCCTCAAAGAAAATAAAGAGCAAGACCAGGCACGGCGGCTCACACCTGTAATCCCAGCACTTTGGGAGGCAGAGGTGGGTAGATCACCTGAGGTCAGGAGTTCAAGACCAGCTTGACCAACATGGAGAAATCCCGTCTCTACTAAAAATACAAAATTAGCTGGCATGGTGGCACATGACTGTAATCCCAGATACTCGGGAGGCTGAGGCAGGAGAATCACTTGAACCCAGGCGGAGGTTGTGGTGAGCCGAGATCACACCAT
This sequence comes from Piliocolobus tephrosceles, assembly GCF_002776525.5. Taxonomy (NCBI): domain Eukaryota; kingdom Metazoa; phylum Chordata; class Mammalia; order Primates; family Cercopithecidae; genus Piliocolobus; species Piliocolobus tephrosceles. The sequence continues at coordinate 125,215,384 of NC_045438.1, forward strand.
TGGACCCTAGCCTGGGCAACAAGAGTGAAACTCCATCCCCCGCTCACAAAAAAAAAAAAAAGAAAGAAAAAAAAGAAAGAGCAATATGCTCACATACAAAGCCAGAAAAGGATACCTGCAATATTGTGAAATATATATTGGGTCTTCAACCCAGTTTCCTGGCATACAACTCCAGAAATCCTTGGAATCACCCAAGTTTTGTCTTTTTGTATGCTAATGTTGAATAATAGCTTCAGAAGGGTTGGAACCTTTGGCCCCACCCCCTCAACTTCTGCGGAGGGGACAGGAGGAGAGGTCTGCAGGTCAAGTTGATCACCTATGGCCAACGGTTTAATCAGTCATGAATACATAATGCAGCCTCCCTAAAAACCCAAGAGGACAGGGTCCAGAGAGGTTCCAAATAGCTGTTAACGGTAGAGATTCCTGGAGGGTGACTCACCCAGGGAGGGCATGAAAGCTCCGCACCCCTTCTCACATGCCTTGCTCTATATATCTCTTCATCTTCATCTTTTTTTTGACAGGATCTCACTGCTGCCCAGGCAGGATGCAGTGGTTTGATCATGACTCTCTGCAACCACAATCTCCTGGGCTCAAGTGATCCTCCCACCTCAGCTTCCCGAGTAGCTGGGACTAGAGCTGCGTGACACCATGTCTGGCTAATTTTGTGTGTGTGTGTGTGTGTGTGTGTCTTTTTTATTTTTTTTTTTTAATTTTGGTAGAGACGAGGTCTTACTATGTTGCCCAGGCTGGTCTTGAACTCCTGAGCTCAAGCAATCCTCCTGTCCCAGCCTCCCAAAGTGCTAGGATTACAGGCGTGAGCCACCATGCCCAACCTATCTGTATCCTTCGTAATATCCTTTATAATAAACCAATAAACATAAGTAAGTGTTCTCCTGAGTTCTGTGAGTAACTTCAGCAAATTAATCCAAAGAGGGGATTGTGGGAACCCCAACTTAAAGCCAGCTGTTCAGATGTTCTAAAAGCCTGGACTTGTGATGGAAAGGAAGGAGGGGATGTTCTTGTGGTACTGAGCCCTCAGCATGTGGAATCTGAAGCCATCTCCAGGTAGACAGTGTTGGAACTGACTGGGAGGACATACAGCTGGTGTCTGCTGATTGGTGTGTGGGGAAATACTTCCACACCTTTAGTCACAGATGTCTTCTGTGTTGATCGTTCTTGTGGTGTGAGAGGAGAGGAAAACCATAGTTTGAATTTTTCCAAAATAATACTTGGTTTCAGTGCTTCCTCACAGCCTCTTGAGCAAATCACTGCAAGGCATTTTTAAGAGTATTTGGAAAACTTAATCTTCAGTCAAGTCTATCTTCTTTTCTAGCAATAAATCCAATGTGGGTCTGGCTATGCTACTCTACCTTTAGACTTCTAATTCATAGAATTAGAATTCAGAAGTATCTCAGCTCCTGAGTCAAAGCATGATTCCTATACCACACCACAAAGCACAGTGTATCTTGAGAACATAGATATTAGAATCTTAAAAAACACATGTGAATCTTCAGTCTTTCACTTAGCTGTCTGAATTTTTTTCTTTCTTGAGACAGGGTCTCACTCTGTCACCCAGACTGGAGTGCAGTGGTGCAATACGGGCCCACGGCAACCTCTGCCTCCCAGGCTCAAGCAATCCTCTCACCTCAGCTTCCCAAGTAGCCGGGACTGCAGGTGTGTTCCAACGTGCCTGGCGAATTTTTGTATTTTCTGTTACAGACGGGGTTTCCCCATGTTGCCCAGGCTGGTCTCCTGGACTCAAGTGATCTGCCCACGTCAGCCTCCCTAAATGCTAGGATTACAGGCGTGAGCTATCACCCCCAGCCTAACTTAAATTATTTAACTTCTCTGAACTTGATTCCTTATCTGTGAAGGGGGAGTAATATTAGTACCTACCTTATAATGATGTCAGATTTCATAGAGATATTGCCTATAGAGAGCTTAACACTGTGCGTGGCATGTGATAATAGGTTCAATACATATTAGCTGTTAGGATTAAAGGCTGGGGTTTGTGCCTACCTCTGACTTAGCTATGCTGATACATATCCCCCAGTCCAAGGCGAAACTTCTAGTATTTGCAGAGAGATAGCTTAATCTAAAAACAAAGAAATCTCCCTTAATATTGTTCAATTATAGTAACTAATTCCTGATATTATACTAGAATGTCAGTTTGACTTAGCCTTTCCTGGAAAAATTATGTTCCACGGTCAATTTAATTACTTCAAATACTTTAGATTTTTGGATGGAGAATATGGGAATTGGTATTAGGTCTCAATTTAACAACCAATTTTGAACAATTAAGGAACTGAATAGATATGAAAGGCAGCAACTCTTATATGTTATAATGGTTTTGAACTGTCCCCAAAACACAGTATTAAAATCTGTTTTTCATTCCACAGAGACAAGACGGCTGACCAAAAAGAATTTTTTCAGATGTTATTTACATGGAACAAATTCACAACACCAGTTCCTGGACTCATGGAGTATTATTTTCGACTCCTTTATGTCTCCTTAAATAATGTTTTTTTCTTACTTGGTGAGGTTAGCTTTCCCACGGGACTCACGAACTTGTGCCAGTAGAAGATCTGGACATAACTTCTTAGCATCATCTGCCCACATACTTCTAGTGACCCCAAATGCACGAGCTTCATAACTCACTGCAATTATTCTAAGGTTAGAAAAAAAAGGAAACAGAAAACATATTACATGATCACAAGCAAAAACAAGTAACATTTAACACAAGTCATCTATAAACATATTAGAAACTTTTTGACCACAGATGCCATCATTCAATCCAAAACAAAGCAGTTCACAAATCTCAAAAATAGGGCCAGGCACAGTGGCTCATGCCGGCAATTCCTGCACTTTGGGAGGCCAAAGCAGAAGGACTGCTTGAGGCCAGGAGTTCAAGACCTGCCTGGGCAATATAGTGAGCTCTGCCCCGCCAACCAATCCCCATCTCTACCCACTCCCCAAAAAATAAAATCAGCTTGGCATGGTGGGGCACTCCTGTAGTTCTAACTACTTGGGAGGCTGAAGACGGATGATCACTTGAGCCCAGGTAAAAGCTGCTGTGAGGTGATGGTGCCACTGCACTCTGGACGGGACAATAAAGACCCTGTCACCACCACCACCACAATAAAGGACCTGCCACAGTGCCACTGTGTTACCATTGAATAGTTGTAACAATAACAATGATACATACCCACCACCCTTCCATGATTTGTACTGTACAACTGCACAAGGTTTATTCCTCAAATGAGGATTTTGCCGCTGCTCCACTTGAACAAAAAAACAGTCCATGTCCACGAGAGCAACCACTCGATCCTGTCCAGTAGCCATTTTTCTGTAACACAACATTTTATGGACGGTTAGAAAAACACCTAATCCGAAATGCTAGGGAAAACTGTAATTCCATTCTTTCACTGATGAGTTACCATGAGCATGGGAGCATGCAAACTAACAAGAATGAAACAGGCATTTAAGTCCACAGGTTGAGTATCCCTTATCTGAAATGCTTGGGATCCAAAGTGCTTGAGACTTTGCATTTTTTTCAAATTTTGCAGTATTTGCATTATAATCTCCAGTTAAGAATCCGTAATCCAAAAATTCTAAACCTACAATGCTCTAATAAATATTTCCTTTGGCTGTGTTGGTGCAAAAAAATGTTTTGGATTTTGGAAGACTTCAAATTTCACATTAGGGATACCCTGAGTGGAAAATACAGTTTTTGTTTTTAAGATTCTTTCATTCAACAACAATCAACAAGGTAGACTTCTGTGATCAAATGTGTGAGGATTTCTCCCCACCAACAAACAAGCAATCAATTCTGCAGCAGACACCAAGTGGGTATCCTCCAATTCGAGTCTGACATTACCTACCTGGATAAAGCGTCAGATCTCACAGGTTGATGGCTCAGTCCCACAAGACTGCCCCCTACTTCTGATGCCAATCACAAGCCACAGTTTGTTTTACCTGTGCTTCTGACTGGATATAAATTAGGGTAATCTCATGAGCCCCTCTTTGGGTTCGGTTAATTTGCCAGAGTGGCTCACAGAACTCAGGGAATCACATTTCTTAGTTTACTATAAAGGATATAAAGATGAAGAGATATACATGGCAAGGTATGCCCTCCCTAGGAACACCACTCTCCAGGAACCTCTTTTTGTTCCTGTCCAGAAGCTTTTCGAACCCTCTCCTCTTGGGCCTTTTATGGAGACTTCATTGGATATGCAAGACTGACACACAAGTAGAAATGTGACTGGAGAAAAACTATATGATCTAATACTAATAGACTGGGGAAACTCAGCAAGGCCTGTCTGTTCAGATTCTTCCTGGCCTCTCTGGGTAGCATTCCTTCCTCCAGGGTATGGGGTAGGACCTCTTCTGAAATGAAAGTCTTATGACCCATAATCAGAAAGGCAGGGGAAGATGAGAATCCTGCTTTGGGCAAGTGAAAGGAGGGCACGAGAAGGTCAGAGAGAGATTCTGTTTTCTGAGGCTTGCTTCAAAAGCTCCAACATTATAACGAAAGCTAGGGGAGTTATGAGCTAGGAACCATGGACAAAAACTAACATACATATATCATAGTATCACAGATACTCAACCTGTACTGCTGGCATAAGAATAAATTAGTACAATTTTATGAAAGCAATAGGTATCAAAAGCTTTAAAAATACTTATCCTTAAAAGAAATGACCACAAAATACAAAAATAGCCAACTGGCACATAAAAATAGGCTCACCATCATTAGTCACAGGGAAATAGAAATTAAAATGCACATCACCAGGGTAAGAGAACCAATACTGAATCTAGCTGATAGACAAACTTCAAGTATAAATTCAGGGAGAAGAGAAAGAGAAAATAATATATAACATCATAGCATTCATGAAAAATGTCAACCTTTTACTCTGAAATACTTTTAGACTTACAGAAAATTGCAAATATGGTCGAGTTCTCCTACTCCCAGTTTCCTGATGTTAACATCTTACTTAACATAATTATCAAAATTTAAAAATGAACGTTGGTATATTATTAACTACATACTTTACTCCCCCCAATCTGTGGCATCTCCTCGGTTGCTCCTTGTTTTTCATGACCATGACACCTTTTTTTTGAGACAAAGTCTCACTCTTGTCCCCCAGGATGGAGTACAATGGTACAATCTCAGCTCACCACAACCTTCGCCTCCTAGGCTCAAGCAACTCTTCTGCCTCAGACTCCCAAGTAGCTGGGATTACAGGCGCCTGCCACCTTGCCCAGCTAATTTTTGTATTTTTAGTAGAGACGGGGTTTCACCGTGTTGGCGAGGCTGGTCTCGAACTCCTGACCTCAGGTGATCCGCCTGCCTCGGCCTCCCAAAGTGCTGGGATTATAGGAGTGAGCCACCGCACCCGGCCGACCATGACACTTTTATTTATTTATTTATTTATTTATTTATTTATTTATTTATTTATTTTTTTTTTTTTTTTGAGGCGGAGTCTCGCTCTGTCGCCCGGGTCTCAGCTCACTGCAAGCTCCGCCTCCCAGGTTCACGCCATTCTCCTGCCTCAGCCTCCAGAGTAGCTGGGACCACAGGCGCCCGCCACCTCGCCCGGCTAGTTTTTTTGTATTTTTTAGTAGAGATGGGGTTTCACCGTGTCAGCCAGGATGGTCTCGATCTCCTGACCTCGTGACCCGCCCGTCTCGGCCTCCCAAAGTGCTGGGATTACAGGCTTGAGCCACCGCGCCCGGCCCCATGACACTTTTAAAGAGTATTGCTCAGTTGGTTTTTGTTTGTTTGTTTGTTTAGACGGAGTCTTGCTCTGTCACCCAGGCTGGAATGCAGTGGAGCGATCTCGGCTCACTGCAAGCTCTGCCTCCCGGGTTCATGCCATTCTCCCGCCAAGACTGAGTAGCTGGGACCACAGGCGTCTGCCACCACTGCCAGCTAATTTTTTTTTTTTTGCATTTTTAGTAGAGACAGGGTTTCACTGTCTTAGCCAAGATGGTCTCAATCTCCTGACCTTGTGATCCACCCGCCTTGGCCTCCCAAAGTGCTAGGATTACAGGCATAAGCCACCTCGCCCGGCCTGGACAGTTATTTTGAGAATGTCTCTTAATTTGGGTTTGTCTGATGTTTTCTCATGATTAAGATCATGCATTTTTGGCAAGAATATAATGGCAGTGATGGGGGGGAATACATGCTATCAATATATCTTATTACCTATTTAACCATGATCAGTGAAATCTTTTTTGCCACATTTGTCATTATAAAGTTGCTATTTTCCTTTTGTAACTTAAAAATATCAAAGATACTTTCAGACAGCAAACATCCTGTTTCTCTTCAATCTTTCAATCACTAGGCACCCATCAGTGGCTCTTGCCTGTAACAATTACTTTGTAGCATTCTGTGATTTTTCTACCTATTCATGTAAATTTCTTAAACACAAAAGAAAACTCAATCTAACAGATAAACATACAAAAAGGTACAAATGGTAGCTTGGAAGAAGAAACCTTACATGCTTGAGAGTGGATGCCAACTATTATTTAACATTTTTAGTAATCTGGAAGAAGAAATATAAAGCAGTGGCTCCCAAAATTTGCTATACATTAAAATCACCTGGGAATCTTTCCTTTTTTTTTTTTGAGACAGAGTCTCGCTCTGCCGCCCAGGCTGGAGTGCAGTGGCACAATCTCGGTTCACTGCAATCTCCACCTCCCGGGTTCAGGCCATTCTCCTGCCTCAGCCTCCCGAGTAGCTGGGATTACACATGTGCGCACCACCCCGCTCGGCCTTTTTGTATTTTTAGTAGAGACGGGGTTTTGCCATGTTGGTCAGGCTGCTTTAAATACTATTGATATTTGACTTCCACAACTGTATATACTAACTTAATCGGTATGGGTATGACCTGGGCATGGGTTTTTTTTCTTTTTTTCTTTTGTTGTTGTTGTTTTTGAGATAGAGTTTTGCTCTTGTTGCACAGGTGGGAGTGCAATGGCACAGTCTCGGCTCACTGCAACCTCCGTCTCCCGGGTTCAAGTGATTCTCGTGCCTCAGCCTCCCAAGCAGCTGAGACTACAGGCGCATGCCACCACGCCCGGCTAATTTTTGTATTTTGAGTAGAGACGGGGTTTCACAATGTTGGCCAGGCTGGTCTCAAACTCCTGACCTCAGATGATCCACCCACCTCGGCCTCCCCGAGTGCTGGGATTACACGCATGAGCCACCGCGCTCAGCCTGGCAGGGGGATTTTTGTTTTGTTTTTTTTCCTAGACATAGTCTCGGTCTGTCACCCAGGCTGGAGTGCAGTGGCGAGATCTCACCTCACTGCAACCTCCACCTCCCAGATTCAAGCAATTCCTCTGCCTCAGCCTCCCCAGTAGCGGGGACTACATGCGCGTGCCACCACGCCCGGCTAATTTTTCGTATTTTTAGTAGAGATGGGGTTTCACCGTGTTAGGTGAAATGGTCTCGATCAAGATGGTCTCTATCTCCTGACCTCGTGATCCGCCCGCCTCTGCCCCACAAAGTGCTGGGATTACAGGCGTGAGCCACTGCGTCCGGACGGGGATTTTTAAAAGCTCTCCAGGTAATTCCAATATGCAGCAGTTTGGGAGCCAAGATCTATATAAGACAATCGAAATACCAGCAATCCACGATTTAAATACGAGAAACACAGGTTATACAGTTGAGTGAGCACCCAACTGTATTCTAAAAAAAGTATTTCAAAAACTAACATCCACCTTGAAAAACAACGTCTTACAACTGCAAAGCAAGAGGGTGAGTGGAAAGAAAAATAATTAAAATCACAGTAGTTAAAGCATTCATTCCTTATAAATTCCAATCGACCACTCGCCTAAAACAGGCAGAATGTGATACTTTAAACATTTACAAGTTAAAACCATAACATGCCAGAAATCCCTTTACTTTGAAGTGGCTTTTCTGTAGTACTGGAATAGACTGAGCCAACGAATAGTATTCTCACAAAAAAAAAAAAAAAAAACACAGGCTAAGCACCATATTAGATCCAAATACCAGAAGTGGAGCAGGAATAGGAAGCAGTGATTTAAGTTCAGCAAACAATTTACTAAGCACACAATCACAAAAACAGATATGCAGACTTTAACAGATAATAAGACTTTTGAGGTTTTCCGTTTATGTATTTACTCGAGAAAGCAAGAGCTTTATTTATTTTTGAGACGGAGTTTCGCTCTGTCGCCCAGGCTGGAGTGCAATGGCTCTATCTCGTCTCACTGAAACCTCCGCCTCTCAGGTTCAAGCGATTCTCCCATCTCAACCTCCCGAGTAGCTGGGATTACAGGCGCGCGCCGCCACGCCTGTACAAAAATACTAAAAATGCAAAAATAATTTTTGTATTTTTAGTAGAGATGGCGTTTCATCATGTTGGCGAAACTCCAGGCTGGTCTCGAACTCCTGACCTCAGGTGATCTGCCCGCCTCGGCCTCCCAAAGTGCTGGGATTACAGGCGTGAGCCACCGCGCCCGGCCAAGAGCTTTATAAAGATGTAAAACGAAGCAGACTTTCCGCCCAAGCCATGCTTTTGGATAAGGATTACACTACTTTGCAGTCTTCCATATAGCACTTGGCCAACTATCAAAACTGCACAAACCTTCACTAATTGCAATTATTCCCTTTAACATCTCGAGTTACCCCAATCCGCATAAAACAAGTTTAGTGCCCACCAGGTAATAATACATCCAGGAAAATAATTCCAAGAGAGAGGTTTAAGAACTACAGAGAAAAACATACTTTTTTCTACAAGAAAAATCTTAGAGGACAGTACCAGGGCCTTATCTCTGTTAGCAGGATTTATATTTCACGTAACGTTGGCCCAGTCACTGCTACATTATAAAACCAATAGCCAAGGCAACATAGAAAGTCTGAACACACTGACAGCGAACGGTTCTAAATTTTCTTACCAAGGTAACAAACAACTGGCAAAACTGCCAGCAGCAGATGCCGCAAATGCTGGGCTCGGGGTCCACTGGAAGGAAAACGGAAGGGCTCTTGAATATCTTTTCGCCTTTCTGGGAGCGGGCCAGTGACTTTCGAGCGAGATTTATTCGCTGTGACGACGGAGAAACTGAGAAGGGGTCGTAAAGGATCTTGCCCGGACAACCGCCCCCAGCAGCTTAAAGTCGTGAGCGTCACGCCCAGCTACGAAGCTGCCAGACTGAGGTCAGACAGCGCGCGCGTTATGAAGGGCCGTTGACGCGGCTGCGCACCGCGGCCCTTCCGCTTCCCGCCCCGCCCATCCAGGCTCAACCTTCACCCGGGAGCCGCCACTTCCGCGGGCGCGTGCGCAGTGGCGGGCCGGGCGCGTGCGCAGCGCCGGCATCTTCCCAGCGCGAGCTACTGCTCACGCTCCTCCTCCAGCTTCCCACCCCCGCCTGCCCGCCGCGGCCCGGTACCAACGGGTGGTCTCGCCGAGGGAGCTGTCGTGCCTCGTGGTCCCGGGACTGCAGTGTTGTGCGCTCTCGGCGCGTGGAGCTAGGCGTGGCGCTAGGCATGGCGATGGATCAAGTAAACGCGCTGTGCGAGCAGCTGGTGAAAGCGGTGACGGTCATGATGGACCCCAACTCCACCCAGCGCTACCGGCTGGAAGCCCTCAAGGTATTTGGGGTCCTGGCGTCCTGGGGCGGTCCCGACACCCTTTCCCAGCCCCAGCAGCTCCGGTGCCGCCTGTAACTGGGGTAGTCTCCCGCCCACGCGGCCCCTGGACCTCCTTTCCCAACTCTTCGGGACCTTCCCTTCGCGGCCCTCCGCGCCTCTCCCAAACCCCCGCCTTCTCTACTCGCCGTTCCTGTCCTTTGCTTGGGACGCTCCGGTCCCTAGCTGCTTCTCATCTCGCCGCCGCTTCCCACAGCCCTCTCCTCCCCCTGTCCTCTCTTTGCACTCTTGTTCGCAACACTACCCTTGCCCATTTTCGTTCCCCAAACCCGACATCCCCTCGCCTTCCCGAGGCGCACGTGTAGATCCCGTCCCCAACACCGGCTTCATTCTTTACGGTCTCCCTTGCACTAAACGTTTTCTTGCTGGCTCACTCCTCTGACCCGAATTGACCGAGCTCCAGCCCCTCTAGTACCCTTATGCTTATATCCTTTAACATCTCTCGCTAACTTTCGTTTGTGTCTTGGACATTTTCTGAGGAAATTCTCGCACCCCTACTTCTCCCATGTTTTTGAATGTGATATTTTTAGGCTATTTTGCGCAAAGATAACTTCTACCACTTACTTTGCATTTTAACAAGGGCAGTTTGGTTTCCTGAAAGTAGTTTGCTTGAGACCCGAATGCTCTACTCTTGGGACTGACTTATGTTGCAGTTTGAGGGTCCTAATACAATTCAAGCTTACTTACCCACAAAACAACGTGTGTGGGCTGTGAGAAATGGCCATTTAGGAGAAAATACTTGTGCTGTACATTTTTAAAGTGATGTTAACTTCAAAAAAGAGAGTGACCACCACTTGGAGGAAATGTTACAATACGTGTATGTATGCCACAGTGTTTGGAGTCAGAAACAGTTGGCTTCTATTAGTTTGGTTATTATTATTAATATTTAAAGTAGACACAAAAGTGGGGAGAATACGACAGTGATTCTGCATGTTCCTGTCACCTAAATTCAGCAATTAAAGATTTTATCACATTTGCTTTTTCCACTGCCTGTCCTCTCTCCCTGCCTCGAAGATTTTTAAAAGAAACCCTAGAAATTGTTATTTCACCCCTATGTACATCGGGGGGTGTCTCTAACAAAAAATTTCTTATTCCTTTGGGTCCATTTTTTTCCAACACTAGTAGGGCTACTGTTGGCCACAGCATGGAAAAAATCTGGAACCATCACACTGGAAGAAATGTTTATCAGTTCTTTACTGATAATATATATATGATATATATACATAAAATAGAGTGGACACCACTTGGAAGAAATGTTATATATATATAACATTTTATATTTTTTATATTTATATTTGTATATTAAATATATGTTTTAAAAACAACTGTGCTTGGAGATCCATATAATATTGATCTAAGTTTTGCACCTTAAACGTATAGCTTAGGTTGGAATTTCCTTTTGAGATAGGGTCTCACTCTGGTTGTCCAGGGTGGCGTGCAGTGGCGAGATCTTGGCTCACTCCAGCCTTGACTTCCCGAGCTCAGGTGATTCTCCCACTACTTCAGCCTCCTGAGTAGTAGCTGGGACTATAGGCGCCTGCCACCATGCCTGACTAATTTTTAAAAATATTTTTAGGCCGGGCATGGTGGCTCACACCTGTAATCCCAGCACTTTGGGAGGCCGAGGCAGAAGAATTGCTTGAACCTGGGGGGGCAGAGGTTGCAGTGAACCGAGATCATGCCATTGCACTCCAGCCTGGGCGGCAAAGTGAGACTCTGTCTCAAAAAAAAAAAAATATATATATATATATGTATATATATATATACATATGTATATATATTTAGTAGAGATAGGGTTTCGCCATGTTGCCTAGGCTAGTCTCAAACTCCTAGACTCAAGTTGTCCACCCATCTTGGCCTCCCAGAGTCCTGGGACAGGTGTGGCCCTGGTTGGAGTTTCTTAAGATGAAATTCTTTTAGTCCCTATTCTCTCAGCCCTCCAAAGGAAACACTAACTTTTCTTCTTTCAGTTTTGTGAAGAATTTAAGGAAAAGTGTCCTATCTGTGTCCCCTGTGGCTTGAGGTTGGCTGAGAAAACACAAATTGCCATCGTCAGACATTTTGGCCTTCAGATCCTGGAACACGTTGTCAAGTAAGGAGCTCTTGGACATTACCACTGAAGTCTGAGAGAACAGATTTTTATATCTTATATAACCTATAGAGATGCTGTTTGGGTGAGTAGAGAAGAGCAATCTCCAAGAAGAAAGGAATGATCCCCTAGATGTTATCAGAACCTCACAGGAGCTCTCATTCAATATTTAACCTTTCTTTTCTTAAGTTTCTTCATCCATGTAAAGTGTGTGGTACATATTACCCATTCAACAATTATTACCTGCCATTTAGCCAATACTTACTGAGCTCTGACTATGTGCCAGTAGCCCTCGAAGCCTTTTTAGAGTAATGCAATGTATAGGTCAGTAAATCTCTCATTAGGCACTGGGGCTTTCTTTTTTCTCTCTTTCTGAGTTTGTGTGCTTTCTCTGGGTAGTACATCCAAAGTAGGATTATATGAGAATAACTGAAAACCCCTCCTAACTTGATTGTCCTACCTTCAACACCTGCCAGAAGAGGTAGCCTTTAAGACTTAGCCATAGTTTTTCTGAAATTATTTTGTAAGCCAGCACAGAAAATGAGTGATGTCAAAATTGCGTTTGCTGAAAAGTAAGTACATTGCTTGCACTTGTTGGAGTACGTTGTTGGAATTGACTTAGATGTATATTCAATTTTGGCCCATCAATAAAATCATGAGGAGAAGATCATGTGTGGTACAAATCTTGTGCAGATTCCAGTTAATGGACCACTGCATATATAAAACCTTTTCCGAAGAATTTTTCTGTTAGTATTTTGGTTAAATGTAGATCATTTTTGTCCATTTGTTGACAGGTCCAAAATCAAAAGTATAATTTCTTAATGAAATCTCCAGTGTAATCAAATGTAGAAATCAGTGCTATTCTCTTGTAAAGGCAAGACTTCTAAAGTGGTTCTATTGACTTTATGAATTTTGGTGGACAGGTTTCGGTGGAACGGCATGTCTCGATTGGAGAAGGTCTATCTGAAGAACAGTGTCATGGAGCTGATTGCAAATGTAAGGAATGGGTGGTTGGGAGACATGTTTCCAAGGTAGTTTAGGCAAAGCGTGACTTCTTCAATAGAGAGTTTGTGTAAAAATTCATTGGTTCTAAATCGGTCAGACAGCACAAGAAATCATAATTCAGGCCAGGCACAGTGACTCACAACTGTAATTCCAGCGCTTTGGGAAGCCGAGGTAGGAGGATCACCTGCGTCTAAGAATTCGAGAGCAGCTTGGGCAATGCAGTGAGACCCCATCTCTACCAAAAATACAAAAATTAGCTGAGCGTGGTGGCGCATGCCTGTGGTCCCAGCTACTCAGGAGGCTGAGGTGGGAGGATTGCCTGAGCCCAGGAGGTCCAGGCTGTAGTAAGCTGCGATGGTGCCATGGCACTCCAACCTGTGCAACAGAGCAAGACTCTATCTCAAAAAAAAACAAAGAAAAGAAAAGAAAACAGAATAATTCAGCATATGTCTCTTACTAGGTTTAATTAATCACTCTTATGTATTGACTTCTATTTTTTTAAATTATAAAGACAGGGCAGAGAGGATTAAATATTTTCAACAAATCAATAAGATTCTTAGATCTAAATCAGATTGAAACACTGTCTATTTTATATTCTTTTATTCCGAACAACTACTGTGTGATACTAATGATGAAAAAGATGCAGAATTTTAAGTATGCGGGATGAATTGGTTTCAAGTATTAGAATATGACTTTTTCTTTTTTTTTTTGAGACAGGGTCTCTGTTGCTCAGGCTAGATTGCATTAGCATGATCATAGCTCACTACAGCCTTGAACTCCTGGGCTCAAGTGATCTTCTTGCTTTAGTCTCCCAAGTAGCTGGGATTATAGGCATGTGGTACCATGCCCAGCTAATTTTGTTTTTGTCTTTAAAGAGACAGGGTCTCACTATGTTTCCCAGGCTAGTCTGGTCTCAAACCCCTGGCCTCAAGCAGTCCTCCCACCTTAGCTTTCCAAAATACTGAGATTATAGGTGTGATGACTGGATGACTGTCTCTTTAAACACAAAACAGAGTATGTGACTTTAAACATGTTCAAAATTGTAGCCTTTTTTCTTTCTTGTTTTTTTTTAAATAAAAGACATGAAAGATGGAATCTGTATCTTCTAATACTTCTGCGTTTTCTAGTATTAGAACTATTGGTAAAATATTCATTTGCTCCTTCATACCCTTCCATTTTACCAGCTACTCACTATACTCCTTATTTCTATACTCTTCCTCCCTGGCCTTCTGCAAACTGAAATAGTCAATATGACAATCTTTTCATTTTGTAAAGAATAATGATGTCATCGTAGCTCTCTATATGACAGCCTTTTTATTAGGTGATGCAACCCTCACTTAACCTTTAAGTGGAAGAATGATTAGCGAGAATGCAGGACAAGTGACTCAGGCATGAAGAACTGGTTCGTTTGTTCTGTTTGGTTTAAAAGTAGGCCTGCTGATAAATTTTGTACAACTCTACAGCCCAGCTTTTTTCTGGAATTCTGGAATCCTGTCTTGCATATCTCTTAATATCTCTTGTTCTTTTTCAGGGAACATTGAACATTTTGGAAGAAGAGAACCATATTAAAGATGCTCTGTCTCGAATTGTAGTAGAAATGATCAAGCGAGAGTGGCCACAGCATTGGCCTGACATGCTAATAGAATTGGACATTCTTTCCAAACAAGGGGTATGAAACACAACCATATCAGTTTGGTATACTTTTCCTTGGAACAAACTTCAGGGTTGTTTGATTTTGTTTGTGGTTTTTTTTGGCAACAGAAAATAGCCCTTGGATATACATAAAATGAAAAGATATTTTAGTTTTTAACTAGTTTATTTCTGTTGGTGTAGGAAACACAGACAGAATTGGTGATGTTTATCCTTTTGCGACTGGCAGAAGATGTAGTGACTTTTCAGACACTTCCGCCTCAAAGAAGAAGGGACATCCAGCAAACATTAACCCAGAACATGGAAAGGATCTTCAGTTTTCTGCTTAACACACTTCAAGAAAATGTAAACAAGTACCAGCAAGTGGTAAGGGATACCCCTACCTATAAAATTTGTATTTTCCAATATGTTTTTGATTAATCTTACAGTAAGGAACTAGGGTAACAAAATGAAAGCCTATTTTATAAGCAAAAAAGTAAAAAACTAGGAAATGACAGAAAAGCTAGAGCTCATTTTCTTTCTTTTTTTTAAAAAAAAAAAAAAAAGAGAGAGAGAGGGATCTCAGCTTACTGCAACCTCCACCTCCTGGATTCAAGCGATTCTCCTGCTTCAACCTCCCAAGTAGCTGGGACTGCAGGCATATGCCACCACGCCCAGCTAATTTTTGTATTTTTAGTAGAGATAGAGTTTCACCGTGTTAGCAAGGCTGGTCTCAAACTCCTGACCTCAGGTGGTCTACCCACCTGGCTTTCCCAAAGTGCTGGGATTACAGGTGTGAGCTACTGCGCCCAGCCCTAGGTGTTATTCTTAATTTTATTTTCAGAAATTCCTTATGAAAATACTAATTTTTGAGGCTGGGTGTGGTGGCTCACGCCTGTAATCCCAGCACTTTGGGAGGCCAAGGCAGGTGGATCACAAGGTCAGGAGATCGAGACCATCCTGGCGAACGTGGTGAAACCCCGTCTCTACTAAAATTACAAAAAAATTAGCCGGCTGTGCTGGCGGTTGCCTGTAGTCCCAGGCAACCGCCATCTAAAAAAAAAAGAGAAAGAAAATACAATTTATTTATTTAATTTTTTGGAGAGGAAGTCTTACTCTGTCACCCTGGCTGGACCGCAATGGCACAATCTCAGCTCAATGCAACCTCCGCCTCCTGGGTGCAAGCGATTATCCTGCCTTAGCCTCCCAAGTAACTTAGATTACAGGCGCATGCCACCATGCCTGTCTGATTTTTGTATTTTAGTAGAGATGGAGTTTCACCATGTTAGTCAGGCTGGTTTTGAACTCCTGACCTCAAATAATCCACCTGCTTTGGTCTCCCAAAGTGCTGGGATTGTACGCGTGAGCCACCACGCCTGGCCTAATTTTATATGCTTGTAAGTTAACATTATGTGCCTTTGTATGGATTTCAAATATGAGAATAAAAATAAACCATATTTGTATATTCACTGAATAGACACTATTTTAATGTATTTAACATTGTGTGTATATATATACACACATATACACACACACACACACACACACATATTTTTTGAGACAGAGTTTGACTTTTGTTGCCCAGGTTGGAGTGCCATCTCGGTTTACTGCAACCTCTGCCTCCCAGGTTCAAGTGATTCTCCCGCCTCAGCTTCCCAAGTAGTTGGGATTACAGGCATGCGCCGCCACGCCTGGCTAATTTTTGTAATTTTAGTAGAGATGGGGTTTCACCATGTTGGCCAGGCTGGTCTCAAACTCCTGGCCTCAGGTGATCCACCTGCCTTGGCCTCCCAGACTTCTGGGATTTACAGGTGTGAGCCACCATGCTCAGCCAACATCCAGTATTTTTGAGTACATGGTTTTCATATACTTATGCCATACATACATGATCATAAATTGTATTCATTTAATTATGCTTCTGACTTGTTCTCCCTAGGGGAATGTCAGTTACGCATTCTTAGTAAAGTTGTGTTACTTTCCAAGATTAAAAATTGCATATATTTAAGAATCATTATTCAAGGGCATTGATTGGGGGGGTAGAAAGTTATGTGGCCTTTTGCTCATTAAAAACACTGGATCTTTATACTTCCTTTCAGAAGACAGATACTTCTCAGGAGTCAAAGGTAAGAGCTCTTTATAAAGTTCGAAGGAGACCTTTGAACCTTTCAGGTGAGGGGATACGTGCACCTAGTGGATGGTGACCTCAGCCTTGCTTCTGTTGTGTTGTTTTGGAGACAGGATTTTAGTCTGTTGCCTAGGCTGGAGTGCAGTTGTGTGGTCTCAGCTTACTGCACTCATGACCTCCCCAGCTCAAGTGATCCTCTCACCTCAACTTCATGAGTAGCTGGGAATATAGTTGCACACCACCATGCCCGGCTAATACTTTTTATAGAAACAGGGTTGCAGTGTGTTGCACCAGGCTGGTCTCAAACTCCTGGCTTCAAGTGATCCTCCAGCCTCGACCTCCCAAAGTGACTATGGGCCGCTGCATCTGTCCTTTTTTTTTTTTTTTTTTTTTTTTTTGAGATGGAGTTTCGCTCTGTCACCCAGGCTGTAGT
The DNA here is from genome assembly GCF_002776525.5 of Piliocolobus tephrosceles. NCBI lineage: Eukaryota > Metazoa > Chordata > Mammalia > Primates > Cercopithecidae > Piliocolobus > Piliocolobus tephrosceles. Next base: position 125,232,338 of record NC_045438.1, read on the forward strand.
CCTGTGGTGAGATCTCAGCTCACTGTAAGCTCCGCCTCCCAGGTTCATGCCATTCTCCAATAGCTGGGACTGCAGGCGCCTGCCACCATGCCCGGCTAATTTTTTTGTATTTTTAATAGAGATGGGGTTTCACCATGTTAGCCAGGAGGGTCTCGATCTCCTAACCTCGTGATCTGCCCGCCTCAGCCTCCCAGAGTGCTGGGATTACAGGCATGAGCCACCACGCCCGGCTTGTCCTTTGTTTTGTATTTGATCCCTGAGCTATGGTGGAAGGGAATTTTTTAAAAAACTTTTTTTTTTTTTTGACACAGGGTCTTACTTTGTTACCCAGGCTAGAGTATAGTGACTCATACATGGCTCACTGCAGCTTCAACCTCCAGGGTTCAAGTGAGCCTTACCTCAGCTGGGACTATAGACACACACCATCATGCCTGACTAATTTTTGTATTTTCTTTGGTTTGGATATTTTTTTTTTTTTTTTTTTTTTTTTTAAATAGACACTGCATTTTGCCATGTTACCCAGGCTGGTCTTGAACTCCTGGGCTCAGTTGATCCACCCACCTTGGCTTCCCAAAGTGCTGGGATTACAAGTGTGTGCCACTGCGCCCAGCCTTGGGAAGTAAAACGATAAGATTTGGAGTTTTGTAAAAAAGATAAAATGGCCACACATGCCACTATGGTCTTGTCGATGGATATTGAGAATGCCATTGTTTGAGAAGTGATTGTGTTCTCTACCTGTGACTGACATGAGTATATACTTAAAAAATAATTTTCTTAGAATTAGAAAATGGGAGTTCAGTTATAACCACAGGTACCTTTTACTGAGGACTTCATGGTCCAAAGTTATTTCTTTTCTGGTAGGCGCAAGCAAACTGTCGAGTAGGAGTTGCAGCACTGAATACTCTAGCAGGCTATATCGACTGGGTGTCTATGAGTCACATCACTGCTGAAAACTGTAAACTCCTGGAGATACTGTGTTTGCTATTGAATGAACAGGAACTTCAGTTGGGAGCCGCTGAGTGTCTTCTCATTGCAGTCAGCAGAAAAGTAAGTTACCACTTCAAACTGATTTATCCTCAGAGTCTCAGAAGTAGGCTGTGTATGTGTTTAATTGCATGTTATGGCACAAAGTCATTTAAAGGTTTGGGTTTTTTTCCTTGGTGCCAACTTACTGCCTGCTTCTAACTCCCTTGGACAGGAGTTTGCCAATATTCAAGGGATCGTTTGGCAGAATATGGAGATTTGTCAGACTACATGGTTCTCGAAACAGCCATGATACTTGGCAGTTTACAGTTAATAGATAAAAGTAAATGTTTAAGTTTAAAACTCGCTTGATGAATGACAAGGAATCTTGGATGGTGGCTACACTGGGTTTATATCTATTTTTTTTTTCTTTTAATTGAGACAGTCTTGCTCTGTCACCCAGGCTGGAGTGCAGTTGCATGATGTTGGCTCACTGCAATGTCCGCCTCCCGGGTTCAAGCGATTCTCTCACTTCTGCCTCCCAAGTAGCTGGGACTATAGGCGCATGCCACCATGCCCGACAATTTTTTGTATTTTTCGGTAGAGACGGAGCTTCGCCACGTTAGCCAGGCTGGTCTCGAACTCCTGACCTCCAGTGATCTGCCCTCCTCAGCCTCTTAAAGTGCTGGGATTATAGGCGTGAGCCACCGCGCCCAGCTTATATCTGTCTTGGCTAACCAATGGAACCATGACTCTTTTCTCCATGGGAATATTATCTACAAATGTAATTTACTTTGCTGTCATATCAGCATTATTGCCCAACACATTTATTTGTTTATTTATTTATTTATTTATTTGTTGAGACAGAGTCTTGTTCTGTTGTCTAGGCTGGAGTGCAGTGGCGCAATCTTGGCTTACTGCAACCTCCGCCCCCCGGGTTCAAGCAATTCTCCTGCCTCAGCCTCCTGAGTAGCTGGGATTACAGGTGTGTGCCACCACACCCAGCTAATTTTTGTATTGTTTAGTAGAGACGGGGTTTCACTATGTTGGCCAGGCTGGTCTCGAACTTTTGACCTCAAGTGATCCGCCTGCCTCATCCTGCCAAAGTGCTGGGATTACAGGCATGAGCCACTGCGCTTGGCCTCCCAAAGCGCTAGGATTACAGGTGTGAGTCACAGCGCCTGGCCTGATTTTTGTATCTTTAGTAGATATGGGGTTTCACCATGTTTGCCAGGCTGGTCTCGAACTCCTGATCTCAGGTGATCCGCCTGCCTCATCCTGCCAAAGTGCTGGGATTACAGGCATGAGCCACTGCGCTTGGCCTGCCTAACACATTTAAAAATGTAAGTTTATGCTTCTTCACTGAACTGATAGTTTTGATAAAAAATATGTAAGTTTATCCAGATTTTGTTTTAAAGAATTGGGCTTCTTTCTAGTCTTTCACTAAACCCTGCGGTATATAAGAAATTATGAAGTCGATTTATTTGATTATATGCTTATAGAAGATGTCGGTACTTTGAAGTATAGTTTATATGACTATGTTTCCCTAAAACTGGGTCTAGGGCAAGTTGGAAGACCGGAAGCCCTTGATGGTCTTATTTGGGGATGTTGCCATGCATTATATACTCTCCGCTGCACAGTGAGTATCTTTACTTTTCAATGTGTTTTCTAATTTCTTTGTCATTTTTCTATTTTCTTTGGATATATCTGAAGTTTTTTTTTTTTTTTTTTTTTTTTTTTTTGAGATGGATCTCACTCTGTTACCCAGGCTGGAGTGCAGTGGTGCAATCTCGGCTCATCACAACCCCGGTCTCCTGGGATCAAGCAGTTCTCTTGCCTCAGCCTCCCGAGTAGCTGGGATTACAGGTGCGCCACCATGCCTGGTGAATTTTTCTATTTTTAGTAGAGATAGGGTTTTGCCATGTTGACCACGCTGGTCTCGAACTCCTGACCTCAGGTGGTCTACCTGTCTCAGCCTCCCAAAGTGCTGGGATTATAGGCGTGAGCCCCTATGCCCACCTTAAGTTCTTATTTAAATGCTAGCTGTCAATTGACAGTGTTTTTGGATAAGAAAATGAGGCATTGGCCGGATGTGGTGACTAACACCTGTGATCTCAGCACTTTGGGAGGCCAAGGCAGGTGGATCACTTGAGGCCAGGAGTTTAAAACCAGCCTGGCCAACATGGTGAAAACCCCATCTCTACTAAAAATACAAAAATTAGCCAGGTGTGGTGGCACACGCCTGTAATTCCAGCTACTCAAGAGGCTGAGGCAGAATATCTTGAACCTGGGAGGCAGAGGTTGCTGTGAACCAAGATCACGCCACTGCACTCCAGCCTGGGCAACAAAAAAAAAAAAAAAAAAGAAAATAAAGCAGTAATGACCAAATGTGGTAGCTAATATTTGTAACCTCAGCACTTGGGGAGGCCAAGGTGGAAGGATTGATTGAGTCAGGAGTTTAAGACCAACCTGAGCAATATGGCGGGAATCCATCTGTACAAAAAAATACAGAAATTAGTCGGGTGTGGTGGTATGTGCACTTGTAGTCTCAGCTACTCAGAAGGCTTAGGTGGGAGGATCACTAGAGCCGGGAGGTCCAGGCAACCGTGAACCATGATAGTGCCACTGCACTTCAGCCTGGGCAACAGACTGAGACCTTGTCTCAAAAAAATAGTTTTAAACACTTTATAAAGTTAAAAAGTTACAGTAAGCTAAGCTAAAGTTAATTCATTATTGAAGAAAGGAAGTGTTTTTTTGGCGGGGGCGGGACGGCGTTTTGCTCTTGTTGGCCAGGCTGGGGTGCAATGGTGCGATCTCGGCTCACTGCAACCTCTGCCTCCTGGGTTCAAGCAATTCTCCTGCCTCAGCCTCCCAAGTAGCTGGGATTACAGGCATGCTGCACAATACCCAGCTAATTTTGTATTTTTAGTAGAGACAGAGTTTCTCCCTGTTGGTCAGGCTGGTCTCAAACTCCTGACCTCAGGTGATCTACCCGCACAGCCTCCCAAAGTGCTGGGATTATAGGCATGAGCCACCACGCCTGGCTGGAAAATTTTTAAAATAAATTTAGCGGGCCAGGTACGGTGGGTCATGCTTGTGATCACAGCACGTTGGGAGGCCAAAGCAGATGGATCACCTGAGGTCAGGAGTTCGAGACCAGCCTGGCCAACGTGGTGAAACCCCATCTCTACTAAAAGTACAAAAATTAGCTGTATGTGGTGGCACACATCTGTAGTCCTAGCTACCTGGGAAGCTTGGGAAGAGATCGCTTGAACCTGGGAGGTGAAAGTTACAGTAAGCCAGGATTGTGCCCCTGCACTCTAGCTTAGGCAACAGAGTGAGACTTCATCTCTAAATAAATACATTTAGTTTAGCCTGAGGGTACAGTGTTTATATAGTCTACAGTAGGGTCCAGTAATGTCCTAGGCTTCCACATTCACTCACCACTCACTCTGGACTCACGCAGTACAGTTTTCAGTCCTGCAGTCATTCATGGTAAGTGCTTTCTATAGGTATACCATTTTTTATCATTTATACCATATTTTTACTGTACTTTTTCTGTATTTAGATACACAAATACTTACCATCGTGTTACAATTGCCTGCAGTATTGGCTACAGTAACATGCTATAGAGGTTTGTAGCCTAGGAGCAATAGACTATGCCATATAGCCTAGATGTGTAATAGGCTATTCCTGTCGTGTAAATTTGTGTAAGTATACTCTATGATGTTCAAACAGTGATGAAATCGCCTAACGATGCATTTCTCAGTACACATCCCCAGTCATTAAGTGATGCATGACTGTTAGGGCTTCCATGTACTTTCTTCCAGTTGCTCTAGAAAATTCTAAAGCAAGGCCGGGCGCAATGGTTTATGCCTGTAATCCCCATACTTTGGGAAGGCAAGCCATGAAGAATTGCTTGGACCCGGAAGTTCAAGACCAGTCTGGACAACATGGCAAGACCTCATCCCTACAAGAAATCAAAATAAATTAGCTGGGTATGGTGGCATGCGCCATAGTCCCAGCTACTCAGGAGGCTGTGGTGAGAGGATCCCTTGAAGCCCATTAGTTAGAGGCTACAGTGAGCCATGTTTGAGCCACTGTACTCCAGCCTAGGTGTGACAGTAAGATCCTGTCTCAAAAAGAAAAGAAAAGAAAATATTAAGGCATTTCTTGATAACATGTTTCTTACCAGGAAGTCACGCAGAACTATATATTGTAAGTAGGTGAATCTGTTGCAATACCATCTTTTTGATACTGTTTACTTTTGGTCCCAAGGAGAAATGAAACGGTGTGAGGCACATGTGTTTTACTTAAAATCTGTTACTACCAATTCTAATACACATTTATCATGGCTTCCTTCCCTGTAGAGACTGCAGCACTGTTTTAAGGTATCCTATTAATTAAATGAATAATGTGTTTTGGGTAGTGACTATTTTTAGGTCTAATTCTTAGTTCCATAGAGATCATGACACTCATACTAAGTGATGTCCCTTTTCTATTTGTGCTATGGGTCCCATACCACAACCATGGTTCATAAAGCTGTGATTCCAACCCATGCAGTCAAATTCCAGAGATTGCACTGGACACCATAATACCATCTTGTCCTTCAGTGTTCCTAAAGCCTAGGCCTCGTTTACCCCAAGGCCCTTGCCTTTTACATGATACTCTCCTCCTCCAGAAGACAGCTAATATGACTGCTGTTCACACTAGTAGTTATTAATTGCTGTTTGTGTGAATAGTCCTATATCATTTCAGGTCAGGTTTTGCCACCAAATAAGTTAAAAAAAATTTTAAATTGTTGATTTAGCAAAGCTGTTGGAATTCTACTGAATTACAGACCTAACTAACTGACTTGGAGAAATGTGACACAAAGTGATGTTTTTATTACAGCCTTTTTAATTTTGTAGGTGATATAAGGAATTCTCTCATCTTACAGGAATGCTGATGGAGGAGGTTTGGTAGAAAAACACTATGTCTTTCTGAAGAGGCTCTGTCAGGTGTTGTGTGCGCTGGGCAATCAGCTGTGTGCATTGCTGGTGAGCTAGTGCTTGCTTTCTGGAGAGTTTCAAGCCCATTTGGGAAGAGCATTTAGAAACTTATGATTCAATAAGGGGTTACAAATGTCACTGATTTTAGCCTGATGGGGCAGTGCCCTACAAGTTATTGCATGATTCTGTAGATTAAATTATCTTAATAGAATACTGTTTGAGTGATCTAAATTTATTTTAACAATAAAATAGCTATACCAACATCAGATATCCACATCTATTATTCCATAAAGTCAGTGTTGGTTTCTTGTAAATTTTGGTACTTACAGAACCTTAAGCTGCTGAGTGCTTTATGCTTTTACATTCTATAAGCCCACGAAACATGGACTCGAATAAAGAACGCTTTTCCCAATCTAAGGGGTGTGTTACTGGATCACAAAAGAAAACTTGAGTCTGATTGACCTGGAAAACCTGCCATTAGAGAAATATTTAATACTCAGTCTTATAAGTTGGAAGATAGGACATTGGAACAGACATTAGCAATTGATGTTATATCTTTTTGTGGTGGTTTAAATGGTTAGAGAGGATAGTTTCACAGATAGAAACCACTGAGGGGGCCAGGCACAGTGGCTCATGCCTCTAATCCCAGCATTTTGGGAGGCTGAGGTGGGCAGATCACCTGAGGTCAGGAGTTTGAGACTAACCTGGCCAACATGGTGAAACCCTGTCTGTACCAAAAATTCAAATATTAGCCAGGCGTGGTGGTGCATGCCTGTTATCCCAGCTACTTGGGAGGCTGAGGCAGGTGAATCGCTTGAACCCAAGAGGTAGAGGTTGCAGTGAGCAGAGATTGGGCCACTGCACTCCAGCCTGAGGGCTAACTCATCTTAAAAAAAAAAAAAAAGAAAGGCCAGGTTCGGTGGCTCAGCCTGTAATTCCAGCACTTTGGGAGGCTGAGGCAGGAGAATGGCGTGAACCTGGGAGGCAGAGCTTGCAGTGAGTGGAGATCGCACCACTGCACTCCAGCCTGGGCGACACAGTGAGACTCCGTCTCAAAAAAAAAAAAAAAAAACAAAAGAAAAACTATTGAGGGGGTTATTTAATAGGTTGGGACACAGAGATGTGAATAGATAAGGTCTGAGGAAGTAATGCAGACTTTTTTTCTTCCTGTAATTTCTGAAATGAGTATTTTTTTTATTTTACTATTTGACCACAGAATGGGTTTTAATGATGATGATTGAGTAGGCAAAGTAACTTTCCTATATTTTAGCCCTTGAAGTGATACCCTTCTTTAGCCAAAAGGAAATACAAAGTCCTTTTAAAACAAAATTTTTTGAGGGTTTAATTTATCTGTTTTTATTACTTCCCTGCTTTTTCTTCTCCTGCTTTTCTCAATCAACACCATTAATATAGTGGTCTTCTCCGACAGGGTGTAGATTCTGATGTAGAAACACCAGCAAACTTTGGAAAATACCTGGAATCTTTTCTTGCTTTCACAACCCATCCAAGTCAGGTAAACTTTTTACAGGTAACTTCTCAAAATTTCAGTTAGGTGAACCAATATCAAGCACTGTGTCCTGAAATATTATTGTAGATCACGTATAAAATGTGACTCTTCAGGCCTTGGGGAATGACCATAGGTGTCATTTCATTACGAGAATTATTGGCTCTTCTTCCTGAGCCAAATAGTGCACTTGTCTAGGTCAGCAGCTTTTCTCTTTAGGTAATATTCTGATTGTACTCAGTCACATGTGAGGTATGTCCCAGGTGATTTAGTACTAAAGTTATAAAGATTTTTAAAACAAAAGTCTGATTAATTGTTTTATAAAATTAATTTCACTCAGTTCAAAATTGTCCTTCTAATATCACTCTGAGATTCCAGTATCCTTTATTGCAAAGAAAAGAAAGTAGTAAAATTCAGTCCACACTCCAGGTAATTTCCTTGACCCATAGCCTATCTTAATAACATGTGGTCCATAGTGGGTAGTCATTACTGATACATTGCAGTGGAGACAGCTTCAAAGTATTGTACAGATTTATTTATATGAAAAAATGTAGTTGATAACTACTAAATAATAATCCGGGTTATATAAAATCCAAATCCTTAGACTGACGTTTTCTTTTTTTCTCTTTAGTTTCTACGCTCTTCAACTCAGATGACTTGGGGAGCCCTCTTCAGGCATGAAATCCTGTCCCGTGATCCTTTGCTATTAGCAATAATACCAAAATATCTCCGTGCTTCCATGACTAACTTGGTCAAGGTATATAATGAGAATCTAAATGTGGAATGTAAGTGTATACACATAATAAGACTTCAAGGCTGGGCACAGTGGCTCATGCCTATAATCCCAGCTCTATGGAAGGCTGAGGCAGGAGGATCACTTGAGCCCAGGAGTTGAAGACCAGCCTGTGCAACATGGCAAAAGCTTGTCTCTACTAAAAATACAAAAAAATTAGCAGAGCATGGTGGTATGCACCTGTAGCCCCAGCTACTGGGGAGGCTAAGGTGGGAGAATCACCTGAGCTTGGGAAGTTGCGGCTGTAGTGAGCTGAGATCGCACCACTGTACTCCAGCCTAGGCGATGAGAGTGAGACCCTGTCTCAGGGGAAACATAAAAAAGACTTTGGCATTATTAACAGCCCTTTCTTCATCACTAAGATTCCTTTATTGGACATATTTTCTTATTCCTCAGGAAGAAATCAGTCCTTACTGGTTATTATAACCGCTCTTCCATATGAGAGTATTTATATATCGTAAGTATTGGGCTAGGTGCTAGGGCAAGAGCAGTGACCATACATACAGTCTGCTTTTTAACCCCTGAATTGCTATTTATCTGTTTTTATGATGATTGAATAGGCAAAGTAACTTTCCTATATTTTTGCCCTTGAAGTGATGCCTTTATTTAGCCAAAAGGAAATTCAAAGTCCTTTTAAAACAAAAGGACTTTGTAAACAAGGCCTTTTTAAAACAAAAGGCCACACCCAGCCACACTTGTTTTCTGCCTTGGTCTTCAATACTTTTTTGAATGAAACATACAAAGTTCTACAAGTTTATTCTCAGTGTTCAGTATTTGAGGCAAGTAGTTCTCAGTTCTTTCTTCCTTACTACATACTGAATTATCATTTTTTCTTGGGACCCTAAAAGAATTCAAGAATTTAATTCTCCCTGAGGAACTTGGAGGATGGTATCAACTAAAAGTATTCTCTTTCTGCTACTGAGGAATACTGGAACTGGGAACAAACTGTGGACCTGTGATAGAACTGAAGTGGTTATTTACCATACAATATCTCATGCAAACCCTTAAGTCTTAAATAAATTAAAAGTGCTTGAACTCCTGAAGCTTAAACACTCTTTCAGTGGGTCCATTTTCATCCCCTACCCCTATTACCTTTCTCTTTTCAGATGGGCTTTCCTTCTAAAACAGACAGCCCTAGCTGTGAATATTCTCGATTTGATTTTGATAGCGATGAGGACTTCAATGCTTTCTTCAACTGTAAGTGATGTTGGCCTTGGATTTCTCTCAACAGTCTCAGAATGGCATCTAGTATTATGATTCATGGTGCGTGATGTTTGGGGTTTTTATGAAAGATCCCCAAATCTGGATAGCAGCCTACTTATTAAGCCCTAGTTTCCCATTGCAGAAGAATGCTGGGGCTGTATTCCAGGCATAGTGTTTTGTTTTACACCACAAACCCCCAAAGCACTTGGACATTGATGTTTAGGGACAGTAACCATACTTAAGATGCTCTTGACTTTTTTTCATACGTAGGATTAAATACCATCTTACCTTATGGTTCTTTCTTTACCCAAAAAAGTGGAAAAATCAATTTTATTCTAATATTCTAGTTCTGTTCTGTGTTTTCTGTGCCTTATTTCCTTTTTTTTTTTTTGAGATGGAGTTTTGCTCTTGTTGCCCAGGCTGGAGTGCAATGGCACAATCTCAGCTCACCACAACCTCCACCTTCTGGGTTCAAACGATTCTCCTGCCTCAGCCTCCCAAATAGCTGGGATTACAGGCATGCACCACGCCCGGCTAATTTTGTATTTTTAGTAGACACCAGGTTTCTCCATGTTGGTCAGGCTGGTCTCGAACTCCTGACCTCAGGTCATCTGCCCACCTCAGTCTCCCAAAGTGCTGGGATTACAGGTGTGAGCCACAGAGCCCTGCCTCCTCTTTTTTTTTTTTTTACAGCTTTATTGAGACAAAATTCATTTATCATACAGTTGACTCACATATAGTATATAATTTAATGATTTTTAGTATTTTTACAGAGTTGCGCACCATCACTACAATCAATTTTAGATTATATTTTCGTCACCCCAAAAATAAATCCTGTATCCACTAGAAGTCTTCCCCCAATTCCCTAATCTCTCCCAGTCCCTGGCAACCAGTAATCTACTTTCTGTCTCTGTTTTGCCTATTCTGAACATTTCATATAAATTGAATCATATATGGTCTTTGTGGCTGCCTTCTTTCACTTGCATAATGTTTTTAAGATTCATCCGTGTTATAACATTTATCAGTACTTGATTTCTTTTTTTTTTTTTTTTGAGATGGAGTCTCGCTCTGTCACCCAGGCTGGAGTGCAGTGGCACGATCTCGGCTCACTGCAACCTCTGCCTCCTGAATTCAAGTGATTCTCCTGCCTCAGCCTGCTGAATAGCTGGGACTACAGGCACATGCCACCATGCCCAGCTAGTTTTTGGGTTTTTAGTAGAGACGGGGTTTCACTGCGTTAGCCAGGATGGTTTCAATCTCCTGACCTCGTGATCCACCTGCCTTGGCTTCCCAAAGTGCTGGAATTACAGGCATAAGCCAGCATGCCCAGCCTGTTTTTTTTTTTTTTTTTTTTTTTTGAGACAGAGTCTTGCTCTGTCGCCCAGGCTGGAGTGCAGTGAAACACTCGGCTCACTGCATCCTCTGTCTCTGGGGTTCAGGCGATTCTCCTGCCTCACCCTCCCGAGTAACTGGGATTATAGGCATGCACCACCATGCCCAGCTAATTTTTTTATTTTTAATAGAGATGGGGTTTCATCATGTTGACCAGGCTGGTCTCGAACTCCCGACCTCAGCTGATTCACCCGCCTCAGCCTCCCAAAGTGCTGGATTACAGGCGTGAGTCACCATACCCCGCCTTCATTTCTTTTTATTGCCAATATTTCATTGTATGAATACACCACATTTACTCATTTATTCGTCTGTTGATGGACATTTGAGTTATTTCCATTTTTTGGCTATTACAAATAATGCTGCTATGAACATTTATATACAAGGTTTTGTGTAGACATAAGTTTTTGTTTCTCTTAGATATATAAATAGGAGGAGAATTGCTGGATAATATGGCAATTGCATGTTTAATATTTTCAGGAACTGCCAGGCCATTTCCCACAGCAGCTGCACCATTTTTTATTACCACCAATCTGATTTACTCTAAAAAAAATTTTTTTTTTAATTTTGAGACATGGTCTCACTCTGTTGTCCAGGCAGGAGTGGTGCTGCAATCATGGCTCACTACAATCTTGACCTCCCTGGGCTCAGCTGATCCTCCTACCTCACCCTCCCAAGTTGCTGGGACTATGGGTGCATGCCACCACATCTGGCTAATTTTTGTATTTTTTGGTAGAGACTGGATCTCACTCTGTTGCCCAAACTGGTTTTGGACTCTTGGGCAAAAGCAGTCTGCCCACCTTGGCATCCTAAAGTGCTAGGGTTTCAGATGTGAGCTACCACGCCCAACCCTGATTTCCTTTTAATTCCAACAGAAATGAGAGACTAAGTTTAGTTTGCCACTTAGAGGATCTAGTTGGTAATACAGCTTCCAGAGATCATTTATTTTTAAAAAATTCTGGATTCATTAATAAAGTTTTATTGATTATTACATGCAAAGCACAAGTCTGCAAAATAGTTCCTTTGAATGCTTTTCCCCTAGGGTGGTAAAGTAATAAACATTAAGTACCTATTTTATACCAGTTGTTGATTTCTGTCCTTCCCTTGGCATTTTCCCTTGGCAGCCTCCCGAGCCCAACAAGGAGAGGTGATGAGGTTGGCATGTCGTTTGGATCCCAAAACTAGCTTCCAGATGGCTGGGGAGTGGCTAAAGTACCAACTATCAACTTTTCTTGATGCTGGTTCTGTGAATTGTAAGTTTTTTTTTATTACTGAATGTTAGTGAAATGTTAGGACAGTATCAAAACTATATATAGGAAATGAGCCTGAGCCACACACACATCAGAACGATATACTAATACTAGTCAGAAGTAGCTTTGCTCACTGCCTAATTCTTCTTGGAGAGGGAGCGTTTTCATTGGCTCACACAAAAAAAGCAGATGACACATTTTAAATTTGTTTTAAGTTAGGGTAAAACCATGTCCTTATCAGTTTTGCCATCATTTTCCATTTCTAACAGAATCAACCAATTATTTATTGTTGATTTTATTTGCTTCACTTAAGGCACCAACTTAATAAATTGCATGCCTAGACCTAACTTCAAAACTTTTCAGCCAAATTCTTGCATAGCAGTATTCCTGAATTCAGAAAGGATCTCCCGTTAGACATAACAGGAATAATACAGGGACTTCTCATATCACTCAGCCACCGCAAAGCTTTTGGGAAATTATACTTTATACATAAAGTCAAAATAATCTCCCTCTACCCGAATGTCTCAGCCAGTTAACTTCTCTGTACTCCATATGTTTTGTCTGTGATCTTAATGCATGCTATATGTGTGTGACAGTATTAATAAAGCAAAAAGGCTGGGTGCAGTGGCTCACACCTGTAATCCCAGCACTTTGGGGGGCCGAGGCGGGCAGATCACCTGAGGTCGAGAGTTTGACACTAACCTGACAACCTTGGAGAAACCCTGTCTCTACTAAAAACAAAAAATTAGCTGGCGTGGTGGTGCATACCTGTAATCCCAGCTACTCAGGAGGCTGAGGTAGGAGAATTGCTTGAACCCAGGAGGTGTAAGTTGAGGTGAGCTGAGATGGCGCCATTGTACTCCAGCCTGGGCAACGAGAGCAAAACTCCACCTCAAAAAAAAAAAGAAAAAAAAGGGGCGAATTAACTAGTGCACGTCACTGCTTTAGAAAAGCACCATACTACTGGCTGACATTTGACGGATTTAAAATTCAGTTGTATTTACAATTGGCTCTGAAGTTCTCTGATATTTGGTAACTTGAAAGGTTGAGGAAGCCCAAATGTGTTGCACCAAGATGAAACTAGTAAATAGGACTGCGCTGTATGTAAGCAAGAAAAGCAATTGGTAAATCTTAGGCCCAGCAGGGTGGCCCACACCTGTAATCCTAGCACTTTGGGAGGCAGAGGCTGGGGATCACCTGAGATCAGGAGTTTGAGACCAACCTGGCCAACATGGCAAAACCCTGTCTCTACTAAAAATAAAAAATTAGCTGGGTGTGGTGGCAGGCCCCTATAATCCTAGCTACTCAGGAGACTGAGGCAGGAGAATCACTTGAACCCGGGAGGTGGAGGTTTCAGTGATCCAAGATCGTGCCACTGCACTCCAGCCTGGGCGACAGAGCAGGACCCCGTCTCAAAAAAAAAAAAAAAAAAAAAAGCGGCTAGGCGCAGTGGCTCATGCCTATAATCCCAGCACTTTGGGAGGCTGAGGTGGGTGGATCACGAGGTCAGGAGTTCAAGACCAGCCTGGCCAGGATGGTGAAACCCTGTCTGTACTAAAAAAAAAAAATACAAAAATTAGCTGGGCATAGTGGCAGGCGACTGTAATCCCAGCTACTTGGGAGGCCGAGGCAGAGAATTGCTTGAACCTGGGAGGCTGAGGTTTCAGTGAGCCGAAATCTCGTCACTGCCCTCCAGCCTGGGTGACAGAGTGCGACTCCATCTCAAGCAAACAAAAAAAGAAAAGTAATTGGCAAATCTTTTTGCTTGTGCCTTGCTATTTGAGTGGTGTGCTATGATAATATTTGTAAACTTAAAGGGTGGCATCCTTCTCTAGACATAACCCTTAAGGTTTTCATGAGGCTATTGGATGTGAAGCAGTGTTTTGTGTATTATATTGTTTCCTTATTGGGAAGATTCTCTATGGTCTCAATTTTAATTATTTAGATTCTCATGGAAAAGATTATAAAGGGGGAGGAGGGGAGAAACTAATTCATGTTTATCAAGTGCGTACTAATGGGCCAGGCAGTGTTTTTGATGTTCACCTGCGTATTCTCATTCATTACTCAAAATGGTTTTATTAAGGCTCATAGAGGTGAATTCAGACTGCTCATTGTTAGAGGAGGAGGCATGGTAGGAACCTTCACCTACCTCACTGCTTTCAGCACACATCATCTTTTCTTTGCCCAAGCTGAGACGGGTTAGATTACCCTGCGCCTTCAATCATGAAATTCTCAGGTGTTCTCTAAAGCTCCATTGTCTCTCTGTGTCTTCTGTGATCTTTTAATGCTGATATTTGTGTGTGTGTGTGTGTGTGTGTGTTTTAAAGCTTGTTCTGCAGCCGGAACTGGAGAAGGAAGCCTCTGTTCTGTCTTCTCACCTTCATTCGTGCAGTGGGAAGCCATGACTCTTTTTTTGGAAAGTGTTATCACCCAGATGTTTCGAACACTAGATAGAGAAGTAAGTAATTATTTCCCATGCTGACTGCATGACTGTTTTGACCTTTTTCTTTTATTTTCTCTTTCTTTTTTGAGACACGATCTGTCTCTGTTGCTCAGGCTGAAATGCAGTGGCACAATCATAGCTCTCTGTAACCTCCAACTCCTGGGCTCAAGCAATCCTCCTACCTCAGGCTCCTGAGGATCTAGGACTAGTCACGTGCCACCACACCTGGCTAATTTATAATAGAAATGGAGTCTGTGTTACCCAGGCTGATCCCAAACTCCTGGCCTCAAGCGATCCTCCTGCCTTGGCCTCCCAAGGTGCTGAAATCTCAGGCATGGCCCACAACACCTGGCCAGTTTTGATCTTTTTTTAACTGGTAGTAGAATAAGAAGATCTATGGATGTATGTCTTACAGAAAAGGAAGCAGATTTAGAGAGGCTAAATAGCATACTCAAGTTCAAACAGCTAATTAAATGGCAAAGCTGGGACCAAAACTCAGATCTTTCTAACTCTAAGCCCTACCACATTTAGTATACATTTTAAGTACCACACTGCTTTAGAATACTGTAGGCCACCAGTATAGTGGCCACCTGTAGGTCTGAAAAGGAGGGTATGCACAGGGAGCCTCGACTGATCGGTAAAATCATATTTCTTAAAGTGGGCAGATGAAGATTTACTAAATTATAGAGAAATAGACAAAAGATATAATCCGATAATCTATAGAGGAGAACCTAAAGTAGCTGGTAAGCTGGGCGCAGTGGCTCATGCCTGTAATCCCAGCACTTTGGGAGGCCAAGGCGGGCAGATCACTTGAGTTCAGGAGTTCCAGACCAGCCTGGCCAACATGGTGAAACCTCATCTCTACTAAAAATACAAAAATTAACTGGGCATGCTGGTGCACATCTGTAATCCCAGCTACTTGGGAGGCTGAGGTACGGGAATCACTTGAACCCAGGAGGCAGAGGCTGCAGTGAGCCAAGATCACGCCATTGCACTCCAGCCTGCGTGACAGAGTGAGATTCTGTCTCAAAAAAAAAAAAACAAAAGGGTGGGGCACAGTGGCTCAGGCCTGTAATCCCAGCACTTTGGGAGGCTAAGCTGGGTGGATCACCTGAGGTCAGGAGTTCCAGATCAGCCTGGCCAACATTGCGAAACCCTGTCTCTACTAAAAATACAAAAATTAGCCGAGCAAGCATGGTGGTGGGTGCCTATAATTCCAGCTACTCAGGAGGCTAAGGCAGGAGAATCATTTGAACCTGGGAGGTGGAGGTTGCAGTGAGCTGAGATCGTGCCATTGCACTGAGCAACCAAGTGTGATATATAAAGTAGCTGATAAATCTGAAAAACATTCAGCCTCATGATCAATTGAAGAAATACAAAATTTAAAAGGTTTTAGGGAATAATATACTGCTGAGAAGATGGTAAGAAGCGCACACACAGCTGAGTTCACACTTGTAATCCTAACACTTTGGGAGGCCAAGATGGGAGGAATGTTTGAACCCAGGAGTTTGAGACCAGTCTGGACAATATAGTGAGACCTCATCTCTACTAAAACTAAAAAAAAATTAGCCAGGCATGGTGGTGTGTGCCAGTAGTCCCACCTACTTGGGAGGCTGAGGCCGCAGGATCACTTGAAACCAGGAGTTTGAGACCAGCCTGGTCGATATAACAACACTTCTACAACTTCCCTACAAAAATTTTTAAAAGTATCCAGGCATGGTGGTGCCCGCCTGTAGTCCTAGCTACTCAGGAGTCTAAGGCAGGAGGATCCCTTGAGCTTAAGAGTTTGAGGTTACAGTGAGCGATGATTGTGCCACTGCGCACTCCAGCCTAGGTGACAGAATGAGACCCTGTCTCTTTAAAAGATGAAAAGAAAGGCCGGGCGTGGTGGCTCAAGCCTGTAATCCCAGCACTTTGGGAGGCCGAGGCGGGCAGATCAGGTCAGGAGATCGAGAACATCCTGGCTAACCTGGTGAAACCCCGTCTCTACTAAAAAATACAAAAAACCAGCCGGGCGAGGTGGCTGGCGCCTGTAGTCTCAGCTACTCGGGAGACTGAGGCAGGAGAATGGCTGAACCCGGGAGGTGGAGCTTGCAGTGAGCTGAGATCTGGCCACTGCACTCCCGCTCGGGCGACAGAGTGAGACTCCGTCTCAAAAAAAAAGAAAAGAAAAGAAAATGTAGCCAAAATGGTTATTTCTGAGTGGAGGCAGTCATGTCAACCTCTGTTTTATGTCTTTGTTACAGGAAATTCCTGTTAATGATGGAATAGAGCTATTGCAAATGGTTCTGAACTTTGATACCAAGGATCCCCTCATCCTGTCCTGCGTCCTTACCAATGTCTCTGCACTCTTTCCATTTGTCACCTATAGACCAGAGTTCCTGCCCCAGGTCTTCTCTAAGGTATAAAGTCCATCTCCTTTGTAAATTTTATTTTGACATTTCTAAGTTAATTTTTATTTATTTTATTTTTTGGAGACAGGATCTTGCTACATTTCCCAGGCTGGACTCAAACTCCTAGTCTCAAGGGATCCTCACACCTCATCCTTCTGAGTAGCTGAGACTACAGGCATGCACAACCACGCCTGGCCTAAGCTAATTATCTTTGTAACTATTTTTGAAATTATGTGAGGCAAACTAATAAACACAGCTATTTATTCATTTATTAAATATCTACTCAGTACTTACTGCGGATCAGGCACCATGCTAGTGCCTCACTCTTTAGGAACACTCTGGGAAGAAAGGCACAAAAACAGTTAATGTTACCTATATGGCATTGCAATGAAGACTTGTATAAAGGAGGGTATTAGAGTGTGCTGTCGGGCTGGCAGGGGATTTATGAGAGGAAGGAACACTTTCTAGGTTTCCAGTTCAGTTGACTAGGTGGGTGATAGATCCACTACCTGAGTCAGAATACCAGATCAGGAAGGAGAACGGGGGTAAAGAAGAGAAGGCAGTGAGTATTTTGGAATACTGTGTTTGATGAATATGTAGAGCATCTTTGTGGAGACATCTCACAATAAATTGGCTATTTGAGGTTGAAGATCTAGACTCTAGAAAGTAACGAGATAAAATTAAAGCATCATCATCATAGAAGTCCCATAATGTATGTAGAGTTAGGAGACATGTGAGTCAAGCAAGGAACCTAGTGAATCGCCATCATTGGAGGAGTGGAGAAAAAAAATGAGAAGCTCCCACAGAAGGAAAAAGAGCCAGAGAAATGAAGAAAATGTTCTATCACAAGACCAGTAGAACTTCAGAAAAGTGGGCTCATTTGTTGCAAATTCTTTGAGTTGGAGAATGTTCAGTGAGTTTCTTGAGTATACCCTCATCTGAGTTTAATTCCTTAATAGTGGCCAAGGAAGCAGTCTTATTTCATTGGAATGAGGAGTAAATGGGAAGTAATGAAATGGAATCGAGGGGACAGATCATACAACTTTTGATAAAAAGAAGAGAGAGGGGTTTCTATAGCCACGTACTTGGGTGGTAGCCTGAATTGTTCTGGGATCCTATTGTAAAATGTTTTGATGGTAAAATTGTGACTCCGATGACTCTTGTAGAAGTATCTGAGAAAATGGACAATATGAATAAGCTCATGCCTGTAGTCCCAGCTACTCAGAAGGCTAAAGCAGGAGAATCAGTTGAGTCCAGGAATTCAAGGCTAGTCTGGGCAACATAGCAAGATCTCATCTCTTAAACAAACAAACATGAGTGACCTTTTTTCCTCCTCTTCCTTAGCTATTTTCATCTGTCACTTTTGAAACTGTTGAAGAAAGTAAGGTAAGACCATTAATTAAGCCAATAGATTCTAACTTCTCGAGTACAAATGTATGAATACCTGATACTCAGTTTATATTTTTATATAAATGGGAGGGGGTAGTAAAGGTGGTAGATTATCATATGATACGGTGTTTTGCCCTAAAGACACTATAGGGCATATAGGAAACATGGATTCTTGGTGGCTATAAATGTTACTCCATTTTACTCTTAGGGTTGTGAAAAATCATTGTGAACTTGTCCTTGACTGGAATACTTACATGATTCTATGCAGCACCTGTATATTGTATCAAAAGTAGCTCCGAGTTTGTTGAATGTCTCTTTTCAGGCCCCCAGAACCCGGGCAGTGAGGAATGTGAGGAGGCATGCTTGTTCCTCCATCATCAAGATGTGTCGTGACTACCCTCAGCTTGTGTTGGTAAGCTGCTGGACCCTGGCTAAAGTAGCCAAGTTTGGTTACATTTGTGTGTAAATCCAGCCTTCAGTGTACCTCACATAAATTAAAAACTAGAGGCTGGGGACAGTGGCTCACGTCTGTAATCCCAGCACTTTGGGAGGCTGAGGCGGACGGATCACAAGGTCAGGAGATCAAGACCATCCTGGCTAACACGGTGAAACCCCGTCTCTACCAAAAATACAAAAAAAAAATTAGCCGGGCGTGGTGGCGGGCGCCTGTAGTCCCAGCTACTCGGGAGGCTGAGGCAGGAGAATGGCGTGAACCTGGGAGGCGGAGCTTGCAGTGAGCCGAAATCGCGCCACTGCACTCCAGCCTGGGCGACAGAGTGAGACTCAGTCTCAAAAAAAAAGAAAAAAATGAAAAAACTTAGAAACCATAGCTTTGCATCAAATAAGCATCCTTGGCCGGGCATGGTGGCTCACACCTGTAATCCCAACACTTTGGGAGGCTGAGGTGGGTAGATCACCTGAGGCCAGGAGTTCGAGATCATCCTGGCCAACATGGTGAAGTCCCGTCTCTACTAAAAGTACAAAAAATTAGCTGGGCATGGTGGTGCATGCCTGTAATCCCAGCTACTCAGGAGGCTGAGGCAGGAGAAGCACTTGAACTCAGGAGGCGGCGGTTGCAGTGAGCCAAGACCGTGCCATTGGTCCAGCCTGGGCAGCGAGCAGAACTCCATCCCAAAAGTAAATAAGTAAACATTCTTGAATTAGTATTTTCTTAGTATAGTTAGTAGGATAGTTAGAAATGTGATGGCAATTGTAGTCTCTCTTCGAAATACAAATAGTTATCTGCCATATAGATTACTAAGTTTACCCCTATAATTCTACAACTCTTTACTATGTGATGGTCTTAATTACTACTGCCAAATGATGTGCCTGATCTTGAGAAAAGCAGATGCAAATCACAACCCTTTTCGGTGCATGGGGTTATAAGAAATGTAATATTACCCCAGCTTACAAATTATCCAGAAATTTCTTCTCTGAATGCACAGCGGTTATCTCTATATATATGTGTGTGTGTGTGTGTGTGTGTGTGTGTGTGTGTGTGTGTGTATATGTATAAAACAAGCTGATCTTTTCACATTTGTGGTATGGGAAAGTGCAGTTATCCAAATACTCAAGACAAGAGCTATCTTCTGCCTAAATTACCTTGCTTATTTAGGCAAAATAAAGACATATAACAGAATTAGCCAAATAATAGCCTTATAGGCCTGACTTTCCGGGGACTGCTTTGGTTTTCTTCTTTCTTGCTTGAGGGAGCCACCTCTCCTTGAAAATCAGACCTTTATCACCTCTGACTTTTTTTCTTTTTCATCTGTAGCCCAATTTTGACATGCTTTATAACCATGTGAAGCAACTCCTCTCCAATGAGCTACTGCTGACACAAATGGAGAAGTGTGCCCTCATGGAAGCCCTGGTTCTCATTAGCAACCAATTCAAGAACTACGAGCGTCAGAAGGTGTTCCTAGAGGAGCTGATGGCACCAGTAGCCAGCATCTGGCTTTCTCAAGACATGCACAGGTAAAGGAGACCCCTTGCCCTGACTCACTATACTCAAGCACCCATTTTAGTTTCAGAGCTAGGCCCAGGGTGGGGTAGGGGTTAAGGATATTGAAGTGTGATGGCATTATCCATGATATCTGAAGTTCTCTAAAAGCAGTCTTTTGTAATTTAATCTCTGGTTCAATTAGATTGTGGGTGGGGAAGGCACAGAGTGAGACTCCTGTGGTGTCTGCAGTGCAACACCAGCACATTTAGAGAAATGAGAACAGCTAGAAAAGGCCATACAACCACACAGACACTTACCTGTGCTCATACAGTAGAGAAATTATTTTCTTCTTTATATTTTCAAGATTATATCCTTGTTTAATTCTTAAACTGTTACTAATAACATTTGGGAGTGGGAAGGGAAGTTTGAACCTTCAAATGACAGCTGACAATTAGTATGATTATACTCCTCTCACTATAAAAACTGTTCTTAAGGGCCAAATAATCACAGCCTGTTAACGCCTGTGGAAGACACTGTCCTTGTTTAAAATCATGATATAACTTGTATTTCCCCGTCCAACCTTCAGAGTGCTGTCAGATGTTGATGCTTTCATTACGTATGTGGGTACAGATCAGAAGAGCTGTGACCCAGGCCTGGAGGATCCCTGTGGCTTAAACCGTGCACGAGTAAGACTTTCTGGGAATGGGAAGTGGCATTGGCCGTGGGTAGGAGTAGGGTGTTGTCTTTTGTCAAGTTTCTCATAGATTTGTTTTTTCTATACTGGTGAGAAACGTGGAAGTCTCCACTTCCCTAAGCTTCTCCTTTCTTTTCTTCTTTAGTCTTGAATTCTTGAGTTAGTTCCCACAGCAGAGCAGATGGTCTTTTCTATGAAGTCATTATTTTGGCTTTAAGGATCTCTAAATAGCTCTGAAGACTGAAGGTGTAATGAGGAAGTAGGTCAGAACTTGGTCAGCAGGGTGAGTCCTCCCTGCCATTGCTCTCTGGCATGTAAAGTCTTAAGTGATGGCTTAACTTGCAAACCTGAGATTTTTCAGTGCTTTGCTGTATTTAAATAAGCATTGTTCCTGGCTCCATTATGGCACAAGTCCCATTAATTAACCTGGCAAGTAGTAGGTTGATTCAGAGTACCGTGAGGGGGGATTAGGACACTAGCTGTCAAGGCCCAAGCTGGAGGGTGCAGAATCAACTCAAAGAAGATGAAATGATGGCATTTTAAACACTTTGTTTTGGATTGTATCTAAGCCACCTTCTCATCAGGGTCCTGTGGGTGGGTCACTACAGCTCCTAGAAAGACAGCTTACTGAAAGGGAAGTTTCCAGAGCCTACCACTGGCCCTGAAAATGGCAGTGAGAGGATCCCTCTTGGACTTCACCTTAAAGGAAGGGATGGGGGATTGCCGGGGAGCAGAGGATTATTTCATTCTCTCTGGCCTCCGTGTCACTTTTGCCAGAACCTTGAATATATCTAACGGTATTTTGTCTTTTTTTTTTCCTTTTTATATATATCTGTCATTCTTGTTTTTCTATAGATGAGCTTTTGTGTATACAGCATTCTGGGTGTTGTGAAACGAACTTGCTGGCCCACTGACTTAGAAGAGGCCAAAGCTGGGGGATTTGTGGTGGGTTATACATCCAGTGGAAATCCAATCTTCCGTAACCCCTGCACAGAGCAGATTCTGAAACTTCTTGACAATTTGCTTGCGCTCATAAGGTGAGTCAGAATAATGGCTTTTCTCTGTTGTTTTTTACTTTACCTTAAAACTTTCAAAAGTTTAGTCTGTTTATATGTCTTCATATCTTAGTGGTATTAATGAGGGATTGATTTAAGTCTTGTTTCTTTCTAGAGGTTGTCTCGGTTTTTAAAAAATAACATCAGCTCTCACTCGCATAAATCTTAATTTCCATATAAACCCAAGGGGCTAATCCCAAAAGGGCTTTTCTCATTTTGAGTCTCCTCTTTGTTGTTCTTCCCTTTCTTTATACTTCATCCCCATTTTTACTTGTAAGTTTTATTTGGTCTAAATTTTTTAGTAAAGGAATTGCTCTGAGTCTGAGCTCAAATGAACCAAACAACCGCTGGCTGAACATGCTAAACAAAGGAATTACACATTTTTCATCTGAGTTTGCCGGGTCCTTGGTTCTCAAAACTGAGTCCTAAGGCCAGTAGCATTAGCATCACCTGAGAGTTTATTTCAAAGGCAGAATCAAGGCCCCACCCCAGACATTAAATCAGAATCTGCATTTTAACTAGATCCCCAGATGGTTTATATACACATTAAACATTCAGAATCACTGTTCTAGATCACGAGTTAATATATTCAAGTGGAAGTAGGCCAGTATAGGCTTATGAGTTACTAGATAGATATTTGATGACTCAGGGATGCTCTCTAAATAAAAAGATAGGTTTTTTTATATAATTCAAAAAAGATAGGTTTTTTTATATAATTCAGTTATTGGCCAAAGAGTGCTTTTTTTGTATCTCACAGGATTTTTTTTTTGAGACAGAGTCTCACTCTGTCACCCAGGCGGCTGGGAGTGCAGTGGCGTAATCTTGGCTCACTGCAACCTCCGCTTCCCAGGCTTAAGCAGTTCTCCTGCCTCAGCCACCCAAGTAGCTGGGACTATAGGTATTCACCACCACTCCCGGCTAATTTTTGTATTTTTAATAGAGACACGGTTTCGCCATATTAGCCAGGCTGGTCTCGAACTCCTGGCCTCAAGTGATCCATCCACCCCGGCCTCCCAAAGGGCTAGGATTCCAGGAGTGAGCCATTGCACCTGGCCTCTCACAGGAATTTTAAATTACATCGTTAGAGCTCTTTTTCAGTACTTTTTAGCCCTTTCTCCAGGGAGTAAAAGCAGTCTCAACTGGGCAAACCAAATTATTCATGTCTGAGGGAAACTCTCCTGGGAATAGACACCTAAGACCTGAAGCCTAAGAACCAAAGATTTTAAATTAATGTTGACAAATTGGAGTGCTGGAGTGTCTGATAAAGTTGTCATTGTGGACATATCTGTGGAAATAGACAATATTTTGGCCAGGTGCAATGGCTCATACCTGTAATCCCAGCACTTTGGGAGGCCACGGCGGGTGGATCACTTGAGGTCAGGAGTTTGAGACCAGCCTAGCCAACATGGTGAAACCCCATCTCTACTAAAAATACAAAAATTAGCTGGACCTGGTGGCGCATGCCTGCAATCCCAGCTACTCCAGAGGCTGAGGCAGGAGAATTGCTTGAACCCGCGAGCTAAGATCACACAACTTCACTCCAGCCTGGGCGACAGAGTGAGACTTCCATCTCAAACTAAATAAATAAATAAAAAATAACATTTTCTTTTGATTTCAAAGGGAGGAAAGAGGTCTCTAAAAAGAAGTAGGACTTGTACTGAGAGGGTTAAACATTCAGTCAAGGAAAGGATTGTTTCCATTGTGATGTTTTTATTAATAGAGACGGGGTTTTGCCATGTTGCCCAGGCTGGTCTCGAACAGCTGAGCCTGCCTCAGTCTCCCAAAGTGCTAGGATTACAAGTGTGAGCCACCACACCCAACCCTATAGTGATGTTTTTTAAAACCACAAGGTTCTTCTGCAGCTAGAGAAATGTGAAAGTGATGGAAATCATGGGGCAAGAAACTAATCAACTAGGCCTTTTTAGGCCTGTGGCCAGAATCTATGTGGTAACAACCCAGACATGGAAACGGGGTTCATTCCTGGTTGGGTCTAGAGGCCACAAGACAATAGTATGGTTATCATTTTTTATATAATCTTCTTTTTAAAAAAAGTATAATCTCTTTTCAATTTCTAGTTACCTTCCTATTAGAGCAAGATTCTCAACGTGTTCACTATGTCTTTCTCCAGTTTTTTCTCTATAAATTCACTATTCCTATTTTCTATAGAAAGACAATGGAAAGTATATAATTGCTGTTGGTAGATAAGTAGGTCTTGAATTTATTTTGCAAACAAGACCTGTTCTGTGTATCTTTTCATTTAGGAGGCTAAAAGCAGAGTCAGCTTGACTTTAAGGACTCTATTTTCTTAGTCTTCAGATGGTTATTTTGATATTTTTCTAAGAGTTCAGTGCTTTTAGAAAATTCAAAAAATCAAAAGGCATTTTGAAAAATGCCTAACGTGTAATGATTGAGTAGATTGCTTGAACAGTGTGCAGCTAGAGCTATTAGAGTTTTGCTTTTTTAGTAAATTTTATTGGCTGGGTGCAGTGGCTCACGCCTGTAATCCCAGCACTTTGGGAGGCCGAGGCACATGGATCACTTAAGGTCAGGAGTTCGAGACCAGCCCGATAAACATGGTGAAACCCCACCTCTACTAAAAATGCAAAAATTAGCCAGGTGTGGCAGCGGGTGCCTGTAATCCCAGCTACTCAGGAGGCTGAGGCAGGAGAATCGCTTGAACCCAGGAGGCGGAGGTTGCAGTGAGCCAAGATCACACCACTGCACTCCAGCCTGGGTGACAGGGAAGACTCCATCTCAAAAAAGAAAAAAAAATAAATAAATAAATTTTATCTTGAAGTGTAACATTTATATAGAAAAGGGCATAACTTGTGACCGTGTGTAGATGAATTTTCACAAAGTGGACACATTCATGTAATCAGCACTCAGATCAAGCAGCAGCTTTACCCAGTACCTCTTTTCAGTAATTACCTGCTCCTCAAAGATAACTACTATTCTGATTTGCATTTATTTATTTATTTACTTACTTACTTTTGAGGCAGGGTCTTGTACTGTCGCCCAGGCTGGGGTGTAGTGTTGCGATCACGGCTCACTGCAGCTTCGACCACATGGGCTCAAGCAGTCCTCCCACCTCAGCCTCCTGGAGTAGCTAGGACTACAGGCGTGAGCAGCCATGCCCAGCTAATTTTTAACTTTTTTGGTAGAGACAGGTTCTCTCTCTGTTGCCGAGGCTAGTCTTGAACTCATGGGCTCAAGCGATCCTCCTATCCCAGCCTCCCAAAGTGCTGGGATAACAGATGTGAGCCACCTCACCCGGCCCACTATTCTGACTTTTAACATTTTGCCCAGGTTTTTGAACTTTATGAAAATGAAATCAGAAGTATGCACCTTTTGGTGTCTGCCTTCTTTTTGCTCAATATTTTATTTCTGAGGTTCATCCATGTTACTGCATGTACTTGTGTTTTTTTTGTTCTCCTTGCTTATATGATATTTCATTGTGTGAATATGCTGTAACTATTCAGCCTTGATGGACTTTTGGGTGATACTTTAATATTACAGATCATGCTGTTGTTGACATTCTTTTTTTTTTTTTTTTTTTTTGAGACGGCGTCTCGCTCTGCTGCCCAGGCTGAAGTGCAGCGGCCGGATCTCAGCTCACTGCAAGCTCCGACTCCCGGGTTCACGCCATTCTCCTGCCTCAGCCTCCCGAGTAGCTGGGACTACAGGCACCCACCACGTTGCCCGGCTAGTTTTATGTATTTTTAGTAGATATGGGGTTTCGCCATGTTAGCCAGGATGGTCTTGATCTCCTGACCTCATGATCCGCCCGTCTCGGCCTCCCAAAGTGCTGGGATTACAGGCTTGAGCCACCGCGCCCGGCCACTGTTGACATTCTTATGTCAAATATGTTTTGGTGAACATATATACATAATTTGTGTTGGATACACACATAGGAGTTGAATTCCTAGCTTATAAGAAATGTGTATTTTCTGTTTTTATAGATGCAACCTGTTTTTTAAAGTGGTTGTACTAATTTATATTCCCACCAGTTATATGCTGGAGTTGGGAGTTTTAAATTACTATTTTTTGGCCGGGCACAGTGGCTCACGCCTGTAATCCCAGCACTTTGGGAGGCCAAGGCAGGTGGATCACTTGAGGTCATGAGTTTGAGACCAGCTTAGCCAACATGATGCAACCCCGTCTCTACTCAAAATACAAAAAAAAAAAAAAATTAGCTGGGCGTTGGCGGGGGTGCCTGTAATCCCAGCTACTCAGGAGACTGAGGTAGGAGAATCCTCTTGAACCTAGGAGGTGGAGGTTGCAGTGAGCCGAGATCATGCTACTGCACTCCAGCCTGGGCAACAGAGTAAGACTCCATCTCAAAAAAAAAATTGAAAAATAAATAAATTACTATTTGTTTTGTTTGTTTGTATTTTTGAGACGGAGTCTCACTCTGTCACCTAGGCTGGAGAGCAGTGGTGCGATCTCGGCTCACTGCAAGCTCCAACTCCCGGGCTCACACCATTCTCCTGCCTCAGCCTCCCGAGTAACTGGGACTACAGGCGCCTGCCACCACGCCCAGCTAATTTTTTGTATTTTTAGTAGAGACGGGGTTTCACTGTGTTAGCCAGGATGGTCTCGATCTCCTGACCTCGTGATCTGCCCACCTCGGCCTCCCAAAGTGCTGGGATTACAGGCATGAGCCACCGCACCCGGCCAAATTACTATTTTTTTAGTAGAGAAAAGTTTGCGTTCCTTAAGAATGTGGCAAGGTATTGATAGCACCTCCTGCATCAAATAGTCTGATAATAGAAGGTGTTGAAGCTGTGCTGTCCAGCATGGAAGCCACTAGCCACATGAAACTATTGAGCACTTCAAGCATTACTAGTCAAGTGTTACAGCACTTTTAGAATTTGGTAGGCTTTCCAGTTTTTGCTGGAAAGCTCCTTAAAGAAAAAAAATAAAAAATTAAAAAATAAAAATGACTAGCCTGAATTGAGATGAACTGTAAGTATAAAATACACACTAGACTTCTAAAATCGGCCAGGTGCAGTGGCTCATGCCTGTAATCCTAACACTTTGGGAGGCTAAGGCCTTAGGCAGATCACTTGAGGTCAAGAGTTCAAAACCAGTGTGGCCAACATGGTGAAACCCCATTGCTACTAAAAATACAAAAATTAGCCCAGCATGGTGTTGTGCATACTTGTAATACCAGCTACTCAAAAGGCTGACGCAGGAGAATCACTTAAACCCAGGAGATGGAGGTTGCAGTAAGCTAAGATTGTGCCGCTGCACTGCAGCCTAGGAGAAAGACTCCTAGGCTCTATCTCAAAAAAGAAGTATTGGATTACTACAGTACTTAACGAAATGAAGTACTGATAATTACTACACTGTGGATAAACCTTCAAAACATTATGCTGAGTGAAAGAAGCCAGACACAAAAGGCCATATATTGTATTATTTCATTTTTATGGAATATCTGTAGTAGTAAATCCATAGAGACAGAAAGTACATTGGCGATTGCCTCAGGTTGGAGAGGAGAAAAAGGTATAGATCCCTACTGCTACTGCTTAATGGGTCTGGCAGTTATTTCGGGGCAATGGAAATGTTTTGGAACCAGGTAGAGGTTGTTTATTCAACACTTTGAAAGTATTAAATACCACTGAATTGTGAACTTTAAGATGGTTAGGTTTTGGTGGGGATTATTTTTGTTAGTTTTTTAAAGTTTTGTGGGTACACAGTACATGCATATATTTATGGGGTACATAAGATGTTTTGATACAGGCATGCGATGCATAATAATCACATCATGTAAAATGGGGTATCCATCCCCTCAAGCATTTATCCTTTGTGTTACAAACAATCCAGTTATACTCAACTGCAGTTATACTTGTTAAATGTACAATCAAAATTTTTATTGACTATAGTCACCCTGTTGTGCTAGGAAATACTAGATCTTATTCATTCCTTCTGGGTTTTTTGTACCCATTAACCATCCCTGCCTTACCTCTAACCCATCACTACCCTCCCCAGCCCCTCTGCTAACCATCCTTATACTCTGTATGTCCATGAGTTGAATTGTTTTAATTTTTAGATTCCACAAAGAGTGAGAACATGTGATGTGTCCTTCTGTGCCTGGCTTATTTCACTTAGCATAATGACCTCCAGTGCCATCCATATTGTTGCAAATGACAAGATCTTTTTTTTTTTTTTATGGCTGAATAGTACTCCTAAAGTGGTTAGTTTTATGTTACTTGAATTATGCCTCAGTTTTTTAAAATTTTAATAAAAATAAAGCTGGTTCTTTGAAAATACCAGTGATAACATTAGTAAATTCAAAAACTTAAGAGAAATAGGGCTGGCACTTTGGGAGGCCACAGCAGGAACACTGCTGGAGACCAGCCTGGGCAACATAGCAAGACCCCATCTTGATTTTTTAATTTTTTTTTGAAATGGAGTCTCACTCTTGTTGCCCAGGCTGGCATGCAAAGGCATGATCTCGGCTCGCTTCAACCTCAGGTTCAAGTGATTCTCCTGTCTCAGCCCCCTGAGTAGCTGGGATTATAGGCATGCACCACCATGCCTGGCTAATTTTGTATCTTCAGTAGAGACAGGGTTTCACCATGTTGGCCAGCCTGGTCTCAAACTCCTGACCTCAGGTGATCCACCCTCCTAGGCCTCTCAAAGTACTGGGATTACAGGCGTACACCACCATGCCCGGCTAATTTTGTATCTTCAGTAGGGACAGGATTTCATCGTGTTGGCCAGGCTGATTCTCAAACTCCTGATCTCAGGTGATCCGCCAACCTTGACCTCCCAAAGTGTTGGGATTATAGGTGTGAGCCACCATACCCGGCCCCATCTCTATTTGTAAAAATAAAATATTTGAAAATGGATAATTTCCAGGGAAAATGTAACTTGTTCTAACTCAAAAAGACAGGAAACCTAAAGAGATATAAACTTCATATTAATTATATTGGTAGTAGTTAAATTAGACCAAAAAACTCCAGGCCTAAATGATTTTATATGGGAGTTCTCCCAGACCTTCAAGGAGCAGATAATTTATCTCTTAGACAAACTATTCCCAATAATAGAAAAATGTAGTGCTCCATAACTCATTTTATGAGGCTTATTTATTTTGATACCAAAACCAGACATTGGCAGTACCAAAGAGGAAAATTATGGGCCTAAATCTCTTGTAAACGTAGAGACAAAAATCCCAAATCGGCCGGGCGCGGTGGCTCAAGCCTGTAATCCCAGCACTTTGGGAGGCCGAGACAGGCGGATCACGAGGTCAGGAGATCGAGACCATCCTGGCTAACACAGTGAAACCCCGTCTCTACTAAAAAAATACAAAAAATTAGCCGGGCGTGGTGGCGGGCGCCTGTAGTCCCAGCTACTCCGGAGGCTGAACCAGGAGAATGGCTGAACCTGGGAGGCGGAGCTTGCAGTGAGCCGAGATCCAGCCACTGCACTCCAGCCTGGGCGACAGAGCAAGACTCCTCAAAAAAAAAAAAAAAAAAAAAAAAATCCCAAATCAAAAGCAATATGGAGCTAGTAATAAGTCTTTTAATATAACCACATTTCCATGGTTATATCTCAAAATACTACCAGTAATTCAATATCCAGTATACGACCAGTATTCAAATATCACCAAATGTTTTCCTTTTTTCTGTTTATCCACACAAGGTTTATATATATTTAAGACATCTCTTAGTCACTAAATTAGGCTTAGCATGGTGCCTCACACTTGTGATCTCAGCAATTTGGGAGGCTGAGGCAGGCGGATCCTTGAGGCTAAGAGTTTGAGACCAACCTGGCCAACATGACAAAACCCTCTCTCTACTAAAAATAATAAAAAAAAAAAAGTAATCAGGTGTGGTGGTGCGCCCTGTAGTCTCAGCTACTTGGGAGGCTGAGGCACGAGAATCACTTGAACCCAGCAGGTGGAGATTGCAGTGAGCTGAGATCATGCCACTATACTTTTGGAGATAGTCTCGCTCTGTCACCCATGCTGGAGTGCACTGGTGCTATCTCAGCTCAATGCAACCTCCGCCTCCCGGGATCAAGCAATTCTGCCTCAGCCTCTCGAGTAGCTGTGATTACAGGTGTGTGCCACCACACTTGGCTAACTTTTTGTATTTTTAGTAGATACAGGGTTTTGCCATGTTACCCAGGCTGGTCTCGAACTCCTGAGCTCAACTGATCCACCTGCTTCAGCCTCCTGAAGTGCTGGGATTACAGCTGTGAGCCACCATGCCCGGCCCTCTTTTTCAATTTATTTGTTGAAAAAGGTGGACTTGTATTTCCAGAGTTTGCCCTGGTGAAATTTTGATGATTGAATCTCTGTAGTATTGTTTGTTGTAGTCTACTTTCCTTTGTTTTTGTTATATGTGAATATGTCTAGAGGAGGGGTTGGCAGTCTGCAGCCTGAGGACCAAATGCAAGCCTCCACATGTTTGTAAGTAAACTTTTATTGGAACACACCATGGCCATTCATTTACCTACTGTTTATGGCTGCTATTGCGCTTCAATGCAGAGTTGAGTTGTTAAGGACAGACACCGTATTGCTGGCCAAGCTTAAAACATACACTAATAATGACCTCCGTCTAGAAAACTGACCTCATACCAGTTCAGTTTTTTTAGCAGATACTCCTTTGGAGGTGATGATGGGTTCAATGATAGTAAAGGTGCCTTTGAAAGACTCCCAGGTATGTATTACAGGTTGATTTTTTAAGAAGTAATGAAAGGTAGTGAGAAAAGGATGGCTGGGAATAGTGGCTCATGCCTATAATTTCAGCACTTTAGGAGGCCAGGGCAGGAGGATCTCTTGGGGCCAGGAGTCTGCGACCAGTCTGGGCAACACAGAGAGACCCTTTCTCTACTAAAAAAAAAAAAATTTTTTTAATTAGCCAGGTGTGGTGGTGCACACTTAGAGTCCCAGCTACTCAGGAGCCTGAGGTGGAAGGGCCACTTGAGCCCAGGAGTTTGAGGCTGCAGTGAGCTATGATCACACCACTGCAATCCAGCCTGGGCTAGAGTGAGACCCTGTCTCTTTAAAAACAAAAATCAATTATTAAATGCTGGGACAGTTGGCTTTCTATGGGGGAAAAAACAATTAGATTCCTACCAGTCACCATACACAGAAAAAATTTTCAGGTGTTTTAAAACTCAAAAAGTAAAACTTCTTTTTGAGATGGAGTCTTGCTCTGTCACCCATGCTGGAGTGCAGTGGCATGACCTTGGCTCACTGCAACCTTTGCCTTCTGGGTTCAAGCGATTCTCCTGCCTCAGCCTCCTGAGTAGCTGGGATTTACAGGCGTGTGCCACCATGCCTAGATAATTTCTGTATTTTAAGTAAAGATAGGGTTTCACCATGTTGACCAGGGCCTGACCTCGTGATCCACCCACCTTGGCATCCCAAAGTGCTGGGATTACAGGCATGAGCCACTGCATCTGGCCAAAGTAAAACTTCTAGACCATATTTACGGCATGAGGTTAGTGAATGACTTTTTTTCCCTCCGGAGATGGAGTCTCACTGTCTTGCCCAGGCTGGAGTGCAGTGGCATAATCTCAGCTCACGACAATCTCTGCCTCCTGGGTTCAAGCGATTCTTATGCCTTCACCTGCCAAGTAGCTGGGGTTACAGGCATGCACCACCACGCCCGGCTAATTTTTATATTTTTAGTAGAGACGGGGTTTCACCATGTTGGCCAGGCTGGTCTCAAACTCCTGACCTCAGGTGATCCGTCTGCCTTGGCCTCTCAAAGTGCTGGGATTACAGGCATGGGCCACTGCCTGGCCAGGGTAGCGAATGACTTTTTTTTTCAAGAGGGAGTCTTGCTCTGTCACCCAGGCTGGAGCACAGTGGCACGATCTTGGCTCACCTGGGTTCAAGTGATTCTCCTGCCTCAGCCTCCGGAGTAGCTGGGATTATAGGCAAACACCACCACACTATGTAATTTTTATATTTTTAGTAGAGTTGGGGTTTTACCATGTTGGCCAGGATGGTCTTGATCTCCTGGCCTCAGGTGATTCGCCGGCCTCGGCCTCCCAAAGTGCTAGGGTTACAGGCATGAGCCACTGCGCCCTGCCTAGAATGACTTCTTTTTTTTTTTTTTTTTTTTTTTTTAGACTGCTCTGTCGCCCAGGCTGAAGTACAGTGGCGTGATCTCAGCTCACTGCAAGCTCCGCCTCCCAGGTTCACGCCATTTTCCCGCCTCAGCCTCCCGAGTAGCTGGGACTACAGGCACCTGCCACCATGTCCGGCTAATTTTGCTTTTGTATTTTTAGTACAGAGGGGGTTTCACCATGTTAGCCAGGATGGTCTCGATCTCCTGACCTTGTGATCCACCACACCCAGCCTCTAGAATGACTTCCTAAGCAAGAACAAAAAGAACAAACTATGGAGGCTTAAACATGGTCTAAAAGAGGTTTTCATTTTGCATTTTAAACCTGTAGCCACCACTCCTGGCACCCACGACCACACCTGGCTAATTTTTATATTTTTAGTAGAGACTGGGTTTCACTATGTTGGCCAGGCTGGTCCCGAACTCCTAACCTCAGATGATCCACCCACCTCAGCCTCCCAAAATGCTGGGATTACAAGTGTGAGCCACTGCACCCAGCCATAGACTTCTGTTTTTGGGTTTTTGTTTTTGTTTTTTGAGATGGAGTCTCACTAGTTGCCCAGGCTGGAGTGCAGTGGCATGATCTTGGCTGACTGCAACCTCTGCCTCCTGGGTTCAAGCAATTTTCCTGCCTCAGCCTCCCAAGTAGCTGGGATTACACACATGCACCACCACACCCGTCTAATTTTTATATTTTTAGTACAGATGGGATTTCACTATGTTGGCCAGGCTGGTCTTGAACTCCTGGCCTCAGGTAATTGACTGGTCTCGGCCTCCCAAAGTGCTGGGATCACAGGCATGAGCCACTAAGCCTGGCCTAGAATGACTGCTTAAGAATGAAAAGAACAAACTATGGAAACTGAAACATGGTCTAAAAGATGTTTTTAGTTTGCACCTTAAACGTGTAGCCATCAGTTTGTTCAGTGGGGCCATTTCTGTGAGTAGGTAAGAGTGCTGTGGACAGCAGGTGTATCAAGTTCAGTCATTACTCCTTACTCAAAGCCCATAATTGCTCAGGTAGGTCATTTTGGTGGGGGACAGCATGTGTTGGGAATTGCGTTCCTCTGTCAGGTCCAAACAGCTGTTGCAAGGTCCATGCTCTTGGAATTAAGACAAAACATTGAAAAATGGGGCAAATTACCACCTCCTCTGTGTTCCTACCTGTAAATCCACAATGTTGCACACATTTCATTCCATATCACTGGTGGTCAAAAAATTGGGACCACTTCAGATTTAAAAGAATTTTGCTTTCTAGCTTTGGACTCTGATACTGTCCTGTTGTCTTGGGGTTTGGTTCTCATGTTAATTCACCTTAGGTATTGTATACTAATTATCTGTGCAAGTCCAGTCCCTCCTGCAGCGAGCATTCAGATCTTTATACCTTGTTTTCTTTCCCCTGCCAGGAGTTCATGGGCAGATGTGTCTGTGTGGAACTGTAGTATCACTGAATTACAAGCAAAGCCCACTGTTTCCTTCTGCATCAGATGGAAAAACTCAATAGCATTCTTGTTTCTTTCAGAACCCACAATACATTATATGCACCAGAAATGCTAGCCAAAATGGCAGAGCCTTTCACCAAGGCTCTGGATATGCTTGACGCGGAAAAATCTGCTATATTAGGTAAGAAATGTAACGTTTTCTCTCCTAGGTTCATCTTATCCCTAATGGATGTCCCCTTTTTTTGTTGTCGTTTTTTGAGAGTCATAGTCTCTGTCACCCAGGCTAGAGTGCACTGGTGCAAACATAACTCACTGTAGGCTCAAACTCTTGGGCTCAAGCAGTCTTCCTGCCTCAGCCTCCTGAGTAGTTGGACTACAGGTGGATCACAACACCAGACGAACTTTAAAATAGTAAGACAGGGTCTTACTATGTTGCCCAGGCTGGTCTCGAACTCTTATCCTCAAGCAGTTCACCCACCATGGCCTTTCAAAGCACTAGGATTACAGGCATTCTTATGGGTTCCTTGAGCAGCTTCTGCCTATCTTGTGCTTCTTCCTCCTTGTCTTGCACTACCTTCACCATCTATTTGTTCAGAAATGCATTTGTGGAGTTCCTATAAACTCTATATGAACAAATGTATTTACTTAATTACCTTATCATACAGAGAAGATCAGAAGCAATTTATTTATTTCCTGTTAACCCCTTCTTCAATTTAGCCAGTAGGTTGTGGTGGGTGTTACAGCCATTCGATTATAAATAAATCATGGCCTTTAACCTGAAGGATATTTGTATACTTTCCTGCCTTTTGTGTGTGTGTGTGTATGTATGTAGATAGATAGATAGATATCAAAGTTTTTAAAGGAATAGATTTTAAGCAATTTCCCAATTGTTACCTTTTTTGTTTTGTTTTGGTTTTTTTGAGAGAGTCTCACTTTGTCACCCAGGCTGCTGTACAGTGGTGCAATCTCGGCTCACTGCAACCTCTGCCTCCCAGGTTCAAGTGATTCTCCCACCTCAGCCTGCTGGGACTACAGCCATGCACCACCACACCCGGCTAACTTTTTGTATTTTTGTTAGAGACAGGGTTTTCACCATGTTGGCCAGCTGGTCTCGAACTCGTGACCTCAAGTGATCTGCCTGCCTTGGCCTCCCAAAGTGCCGGGATTATAGGCATGAGCCACCACGCCTGGCCTCCCAATTGTGACCTTGATTAGGACACTGCTTCATTTCATTTTCCCATTGAAGATAAGCATGAAAATAACTGTGCAGTCATAATTGCGGTATTTGCTGTGAAAGAAAGTGGCAGTGCTTTGAGTGTTTATTGGGAGACCTAACCCAGTCTCGGAGGGAAGTCAGAAGGCTGACTCCCAATGGGGACTTGAAGGATGAGTAGGAACTAGCTAGGTTAAGGGCATGAGGAAATGCTGGGCATTCTGGACAAACAGAATGGCAGGTACAACATCTGAGGCAAGAGGGAAAGGCCTTGGTATGTCCAGGACTTAGAGATAGTTGAATCATGTGGCTGGAGCACAGGGAGCAAGTCTGGGAATGTGGGATAAGTTAGAGCTAGAGACATCAGTTGTCTAAACCTTGTACCCATCTCAGAAGCTTCAGGCTGGCTCACCATCACAGCCCCCATAGTTTGTCTTTGTCCTCAGCTATAACCTGTGTCTGAGCCTGGCTGTGGTCAAGCAATCCAGTGGGCATTCCTCAGCTGTGAAGTTAGCCAAAGGAAGGATGTTAATTTGCCTTTCCAGAGATCATGTCTATCTGTTTCGGCCTAGATAGTTCTGAATCTTCTCCTTTGACACCATTCCATTTAAGGGTTATGTTGCAGACACCAGTAAAAATAGAACTTCCAAGAAGTGTATTGCTATTAATATAAAAAGTAGGTGTTGCCTACCACACACCCCCATCCCATTATTCAAGTTAAGTCAGGAACTCCTGCTATAGAAATAAGTGGCCAACCAGAAATACTAAAATGGACAAACAGCTCCCTCAGACAGCTTCTGACTATAAGACTCGAAATGTAAAACCTCTCATTACACTTAAAAGTATAGATCTTTTAAGGCAGTTTTTAATACTAAGGTAAGTGGGTTTCATTTTGAGCTGCTACACATTTTAGTCTTTTGTGTAAGATTTTGCTTAAAAAAAGGGGTTTCATAAATTAATTGTGGGGGCATCCCCAGAGCTTTATGGAAAAATACTTTTGAGTTGTCACTTTTTTTGGTACAGGTTCCATCTGGGGAAAGAATTTTTAAAAAGCAGGTAAAAGAGTACCTGGGTCTAAAGTCCTGGGTCCTTAAGTAGCTTTCACCTTCTCCTACCAAAAGAGTGCAACAAATCACATAGCCAACTGCTTTGCAGTACAGCACCATGCACACGCCTTCACCCCTGAACAACATCTGCCTGCTGTAGAGTATTGGCCAGTTGAGACTCCTGACAGTGTGGAGCATCATGTTCCTGACCCGTATTTCCCTTTAGGATTACCTCAGCCTCTCTTGGAACTCAATGACTCTCCTGTCTTCAAAACCGTCTTGGAAAGAATGCAGCGTTTCTTCTCCACCCTCTATGAAAACTGGTAAGGAACCAATGCTGCCTCTCCATATTTTCTTCCTGGATATGTATTGTATAGGAAGGTCCATGGGTTGGACTTTTCATCTAGTGTACAAGTAAGGTGAGGCAAGAATTTGATAGGAAACTAATGATTCTAGTGTTAAATAGAAATGAACAGCCTGCTTTCCTGCATTTGCTTTTTTTGTAACTGTCATATGAGCCTCACAGTCCCAGCCTGCTTCATGCCCAACTTGTCTGTTTCTAGTATATAACATGATGAAACCCAAGTAGAAGCTAAAAGTGGTGGAGATTGCTTAGACCTTACACTGCTTGCAGCCTACTTATGGGAGTGGGGTGGCTAGATACTGGGTGTGGATTGGGGAAGTAACTGGCCCTCGCGGGCTTTGGCCTCACTAACCCAGTACACTAATCAGCCAAGCTCATGAGATCCTCCATTGTAAGTCCACATTAAATAGTAATGAAAGCTACTGCTGATCTCGGCCGCCAACATCTGTCTTTTAAAAGATGCTGTATCTGTAAGTTCTCTTAAGTAAATATAACTGCTTTTCTGGCTGAAAAATCTTATTGTAGGCTAGAAATGAAATTCATGGGACAGTCAGGGCTGGCAGTAACAGATGTTGGATTTGTCATTGCCAGTGCTTTTTTTCCCCCTTTACAGTTTTCATATCCTAGGGAAGGCAGGCCCTTCCATGCAGCAAGACTTCTATACTGTGGAGGACCTTGCTACCCAGCTTCTCAGCTCAGCCTTTGTCAACTTGAACAATATTCCTGACTACCGACTCAGACCCATGCTTCATATCCTTTCAAAAGTCTCTACATAACCCAAAAGGTCAGAAAATTAGAGACAGAAACAGGTCACAGGAACCAGAGGGAGGAGGCAGAACTGGAAGGAAGAGATGAGATGATGTATCTAAGTGCATCATGTCATTAAAAACACTGGCAGATTGCAGGGAAAACATGAAGGCAGTCCAGATGGCCATAAACTTTTCCTTGAGGGGCAAATTTTTACCTTCCCCTCTTCTTGGAAATATTAAAGATAAAGCTTTTTTTTGAGACAGAGTATTGCTCACTCTGTCACCCAGGCTGGAGTACAGTGGCGTGATCTCGGCTCACAGCTTCTGCCTCCCAGGTTCAAGCGATTTTTGTACCTCAGCCTCCCAACTAGCTGTGATTACAGGTGTGCATATTTCTATTTTTTGAGACAGTTTTGCTCTGTTGCCCAGGCTAGAGTGCAGTGGTACGATCTTGTCTTACTGCAACTTCCACCTCCTGGGTTCAAGTGATTCTTGTGCCTCACCCTCCCAAGTAGCTGGGATTACAGGCACATGCTACTACACCCAGCTAATTTTTTTGTATTTTTAGTAGAGACAGGTTTTCGCCATACTGGCCTCAAACTCCTGACCTCAAGTGATCTGCCCACCTCGGCCTTCCAAAGTGCTGGGGTAACAGGTGTGAGCCACCGCACCCAACCTAATTTTTGTTTTTTTAATAGAGACAGGGTTTCACCACGTTGGCCAGGCTGGTCTCAAATCACCTGACCTCAAGTGATCCGCCTGCCTCGGCCTCCCAAATTGCTGGGATTACAGGCATGAGCCACCATGCCCAGCTGTGAAACATAAAACTTTTATCCCTTTTCTGTGTTTTTAGAAGCACTTGCTTTTTTTTGAGACAGGGTCTCAGTGTTACCCAGGCAGGAGTGCAGTGGTGCTATCAAAGCTCACTGCAGGCTCAAGTGGTCCTCCCACCTCAGCTTCCTGAAGAGTTTGGACTGGACCACAGATGCGCAGCACCACACCCAGCTATTTTTTTTTTTATTATTTGTAGAGATGGGATCTGCATTGTTTGCCAAGCTGGTCTCAAACTCCTGGGCTCAAGTAATCCTCCTGCCTCAGCCTCCAAAGTGCTAGAATTACAGGCCTGAGCCATCACACCCAGCCAGAAGCAGCACTTTCACACTTCATTCTCATTCAGACCCTTATTACTAGTTGAATCTCTGTCTTTCCCTTTTTTTTTCTTTTTTGGAGATGAAGTCTCACTCTGTCGCCCAGGCTGGAGTGCAGTGGTGCGATCTCGGCTCACTGCAAGCTTCGCCTCCTGGGTTCACGCCATTCTCCTGCCTCAGCCTCCCGAGTAGCTGGGACTACAGGCGCCCGCCACCATGCCCGACTAATTTTTTTTTTTTTTGTATTTTTTAGTAGAGATGGGGTTTCACCATGTTAGCCAGGATAGTCTCACTCTCCTGACCTTGTAATCCACCTGCCTCAGCCTCCCAAAGTGCTGGGATTATAAGTGTGAGCCACCACAGCTGGTGAGTGTTTCTTAAACCTGAAATTATAAGGAGAATGGTGAAGGAGGATTTGTTACAAGGATGTCCTCCTTCCTATTTTTTTATTCCTACTTTCTGGCCAGGGACCATAATGTGCAGCCTGACGGAAGTCCTGCTAAACTAAGAGTATAATGGAATTGAATATCAATGCCATTTAGGATTTTAGGAAAAGAACTTTAAGATTTTTCACTGTTAACAAGGATATTTTTGAAATCTGGTAAATCTTTTAGGGATTGATTGTGCCCAGGGGTGCAACCCACCACCTGGCAGGTGAGGGATGTGTGCTTATGCACTAAAATTTCTTAACTTGCTGCAGCACGGGTCTTTGTAAAGCCTCTGGTGCTCTTCTGTCCCCCAGAGCACTATGAAGCCCTGGTATCCCCCATCCTCGGACCTCTTTTCACCTACCTCCATATGGTAAGATAAGTCAGGAACAGGAAACAAAGAGTACTATTAAGGCCTGTGGCCATTTTTGACCCTTGCAAGTCAGGAGCTCCTAGAAGTATTGTCTACTAGCCCTGCCAGACTGGCTGAGCAGAGCTTCTACCCCAGCAGACTATCCTTGCTGTAGGATCAAGCACAGCCCCCAAAGAACTAAACTGATTTAATTGCCACAAGGCAGGTTCAGTTGCAGATTCTGCTCCTAACCTCCTATTAACTGAGGAGAGGTAAAAAGAGGAATGCTTGCTCACAGAACCTTGCCAGGAATGCTGGGTCTGTTATCCTGACTCTGGAATTAAGCAGGGGACCGGCTGGGTGGAGAACAGGTATGTCTAGAGACCCAGGAATTCTAAAATTGTTGTTACTTCTTTCCAAGCAAAGGGGTGTTTGAGATACCACCCTCAGCATGGATGTGGGACAGGTTATAGAAACTAGAGATGGTTTTTTTAACCTTGTGGTGTGGAGTCGACAGAGGTTGTCACTGATGCCTAGAATCATCCTTGGCTAATTTTAATCATGAAGTGGACTTGACTTTAGATACTATGTATTCCAGTCCCTTCCCCAATTCTAGCATTTATTTCCTTTGTGTTTTCCCAGAGGCTTTCCCAGAAATGGCAAGTTATCAACCAAAGGAGCCTGCTCTGGTAAGGGATACCTACCCACTCTTCTTGGTGGATGAGCTGGCAGCCAGATTTGGGGTGGGGAAAGGAAGCGGGCAGGGATTCTGCTGTCGCAGGGTAGAAGAGCAGTAGGTTGTAGTCATTCTCAGTCTAGGTGATACATGGCTTGTCTGGACAGGCTGTGACCAGCAGGCAGACTCTGAG
Organism: Piliocolobus tephrosceles; assembly: GCF_002776525.5. Classification (NCBI taxonomy): domain Eukaryota; kingdom Metazoa; phylum Chordata; class Mammalia; order Primates; family Cercopithecidae; genus Piliocolobus; species Piliocolobus tephrosceles. The sequence continues at coordinate 125,272,043 of NC_045438.1, forward strand.
ATCCAGCCTTTATAGGGGCTACTGTTACCTTACTCACTTATTTTGATTCTGTAATGTCTATCCAACTGGACAGAATCACTAGTAATAATGTCCTTCAGTGGATCACTGCTGTCCATTCCCAACTTTTGCATAAAACGAAGACTCGAAGAAAGTGGTCACAGAGAGTCTGATTAGGGTCACTGCTTTCTTTCTGCACTCCTGTGGAACTTGGCCCTCTGGTTTTCTGCAGTGGAGAAGATGAGGCTGCAGATGAAAACCCGGAGTCTCAAGAGATGCTGGAGGAGCAGCTGGTGAGGATGTTAACCCGAGAAGTCATGGACCTAATCAGTAAGTGGCAAGTAGAAACTGGGGCTATAGAGAATTTTCCTGGAAAAGAGCTGGTCACTCAGCCAACTCCACAAAGGCCTGACTAATGCAAAGGATTCATGTTTGTGGCCGGGCATGGTGGATTGCGAGGTCAAAAGATCGAGACCAGCCTGGCCAACATGGTGAAACTCTGTCTCTACTAACAATACAAAAATTAGCTGGGCGTGGTGGCGCACACCTGTAGTCCCAACTACTCGGGAGGCTAAGGTAGGAAAATCACTTGAACCTGGGAGGTGGAGGTTGCAGTGAGCTGAGATCACACCACTGCACTCCAGCCTGGGGAAAGAGACTCCGTCTCAAAAAAAAAAAAAAAAAAAGGATTCATATTTGCAGCAACACTGACAGATCCAAAAGTAGTAACTAGATAGAAGCAAGGCAGTCCTGAAGTCAACCTAAGGACACTTTATGAATTGCAAGCTGAATAGTACCAAAGCCAGAATATGGGGAAACAATCTAAAATAGCAGGAGGAATTTGGATTCATTAGGAATAACTTCCTGGTTTTCTCAAAATATGGAAATGTTTTAAATTCTTGGACGTGGAGGCTGTTAATTTTCTTTTTGTTTTTACTGTGTCATTTTGTTTGTTTGAGATTCAAAGTAGACCAGGGATGTAACAAGCATCCTCTCCTAGTCATTGACTCTCACAGAATTCTGTAATTTTCTCTCAGCTAGTTGAACTTGAAGGAACAAAACAGTTCGGTCATCAGAATGCCTCTGTTTCTATTGGTGAAGCTAATTCTTGTGCCTTGGACAGTATCCCCATCTTCCACCTTCCTCACCTGGCCAGAGACAGGTTGGGATCAGTGGGCCTGAGGTGGCTGTTGTGGTAGTATATACCCACCCTTCACCTAGTAACCCTGCTTTCTTGCTTTAGCGGTTTGCTGTGTTTCAAAGAAGGGTGCTGACCACAGTAGTGCTCCCCCAGCAGATGGAGATGGTAAGTGAACCTGTGAGACCTTGGAGGTCTGCTCTTAGCCTCCTAAATACTGTTCCTTCTGAACCAGGTCGGTTTCCTTGCAGACTGGTGAGGAGACACCCTACATCTAGTTGTCATCTCTGGACCAGCCCTCTTGCTGTGTGCCTCCATCATACTCCCACCTCCAACCCTTTGCACTTGCTATTTCCTCTGTCTTGGATGATTTTCTCCCAACCATATACGTTATCTATTCCCTTGCTTCATTCCAATGTCATCTCTTCCAAGAGATCATCCATGACCAACCTATCAAAAATAGTAACCCCAGCTACTCTGTATTCCTCTGCTTTATTCTTCTTAATAGCACTTGTCACTGCACATTATGTTTTTATTTATGTATTCCTTTCTTACATATCTCCCATGTTAGAATGTAAACTCCCATCAGGGAAGGGATCTATTGTCCTATTCCTTTTATCCCCAGTAACTAGATCAGTGCCTGGTACAGAGGGTGCTCAAATATTTGTCCAACAACAAAGTATCTTCAGTATTTGCAGCTTTTTGTGTTTCTGCCTAGAAGCTCCCGTTTCCCTCATGTACAGCTTGGGTGCATCTCTAGAAGATTGGCCATGGGCGTGGGCTATTATTATGTGGAGGTGGGAGGGGTCCCAGTACTACTTAGCCACCAGTTAGCCTAGAACACTCAGCTTTGCTTTGTTTTTTTGCGCTTCTGTCAGAACAAGATATTCTTCTCTGTTCTGAAAGGATGGAGCTTAACATTCTTCTCTCTGATAACAGATGAAGAAATGATGGCCACAGAGGTCACCCCCTCAGCTATGGCAGAGCTTACAGACCTGGGCAAATGTCTGATGAAGCATGAGGTGGGTAGAAGGAGCCGGTGATACCTTTACTCCTTGCCCAGGTGGGGAGCCACCTTTTACTTTTCTTGCTCTATGGCGCTATCAAGAGTTTTTTGTAATACTCCTTTGTTATGTAAGTTCCTGGTTCTTAAGGCCCCAGAAAAAAACGAGGGAAAAGGTGCAATGCCATGGTGTCTCCTATACCAGCATAGGCAGGGGCTCTCGGGAAAACACATAGTAGGCACCCTGATGCAGATCCCTGGTGTTTAGCCTCCCCCAGCCAGGCCTGAGCTTTGTCTCCATCCTGCACATACAGGTTTTCTCACATTTTGGTTTTTTCTTTTTGACTGGCAATACACAAAAATAGAGGAAGTAAACTCACTTATTTTTCCTGCTTCGCTATTTAAAACTCCAGCTCCTAAGCCAGGCATGGTGGCGCACACCTGTAGTCCCAGCTGTTTGGGAGGCTGAGATGGGAGAATGGCTTGAGCCCAGGAGTTCAAGACCAGCCTGGGCAACAAAACAAGGACCCCATCTTTAGAGGGGGGGGAGAAAAAAAAAACCACCTCCAGCTCCTGATGTATAAGAATAATCAGAGAAAATTGTGCTGCTTTTCCCACTGTAATCCTTCATCCTTTCCTGTTCAGGATGTTTGTACAGCGCTATTAATTACAGCCTTCAATTCCCTGGCCTGGAAGGATACTCTGTCCTGCCAGAGGACGACCTCACAGCTCTGCTGGCCTCTCCTCAAACAAGTATGGTTATTCACCCCTTTTCCCTGCCCCTCATAGAAGGTTTGGGTCATGCAGATTGCCTAAATCATTCAGAAGAATTGGGGTGCTGAGGCCTTCAGAGAGGCCCCCTGTGGCCCTAAAGCACAGTTGTCTCCCCAGGTGCTGTCAGGGACACTGCTCGCAGATGCAGTTACGTGGCTTTTCACCAGTGTGCTGAAAGGCTTACAGATGCACGGGCAGCACGACGGGTGCATGGCTTCCCTGGTCCATCTGGCCTTCCAGATATACGAGGCATTGGTGAGTGGGGAAAGCATGGGGGCAGGATGGCTGCAGCTTTATCACTCAGTCTGCTCCTAGTCTCTTGGGCCTTATCCTAAATCCAGGCACCTGCCAAATTGCTGGTGCTATCTCTGAGAAATGGGTGTGGCAGGAAATGGGGAGGGTGGCAATAACCTACATCCAATAAGTTTATTCCTGCTGGTATCAGCGCCCCAGGTACCTGGAGATAAGAGCTGTAATGGAGCAAATCCCTGAAATACAGAAGGACTCACTGGACCAGTTTGACTGCAAGCTTTTAAACCCCTCCCTGCAGAAAGTGGCTGACAAGCGCCGAAAGGACCAATTCAAACGCCTCATTGCTGGTTGCATTGGGGTAGGTCACGCACCTTCATTAGTGCACCCAACCCCCTTCTTAAATCATGTGTATGGGCAAACCTTATAAACCAACCGTAGTTATTGACCATTATGGTGATATAATTTTTTTTTTTTTTTTTGAGACAGGGTTTCATTCTTGTTGCCCAGGCTGGAATGCAGTGGTGCAATCTCAGCTCACCATAGCCTCCACCTCCTAGGTTCAAACGATTCTCCTGCCTCAGCCTCCCAAGTAGCTGGGGTTACAGGCATGCGCCACCACACCTGGCTAAGTTTTTGTATTTTTAGTAGAGATGCGGTCTCTCCATTTTGGTCAGGCTGGTCTTGAACTCCTGACCTCAGGTGATCCACCCGCCTTGGTCTCCCAAAAGTGTTGGGATTACAGGCATGAGCCACTGCGCCAGGCCAAGAGAATCTTTACTACTTAGGGCCCAGCATTAATTCTTTCTCATTTGTTTTCCACAGAAACCCTTGGGAGAGCAGTTCCGAAAAGAAGTTCACATTAAGAATCTTCCCTCACTTTTCAAAAAAACAAAGCCAATGCTGGAGACAGAGGTGCTGGACAATGATGGGGGTGGCCTGGCCACCATCTTTGAACCCTGAATCAATTTTTTGGGCATCCTTCCTCGGCCTTTCTTGTCATCTCTTCTTTCCCTTTGTAGCTCATCTCTAGGCCCTTCTTGCACTGCCACCTCACTTTCCACTATTGTCAGCCTGGAGAGAGATCCAGGTCTGGAGCTGGAGAGAACAGGCCCTGTGCAGGACCAGAAGTAATTATACTAAAGTATCAAGAAAGGGAGTTAGGGCTTAAACCATTCTGTCTAGATGTCCCAGATAGTTCCCATTCTACTTGGAGATTTGGCTTTTCCAAGAAAAGCTAGAGCAGTGCAGCCCTTCTCCCACAAGCCCTCCCACCCCTGTGCAGCCACATACCTGTACAGAATGGTAACTAGGGATGCTGTGCCCAACACTGCGACTAGCAAGGCTCGCAGCAAGAGCACAGCCCTCAACTACTTGTGCCAGAGTTTCTCTTGGACCACTCCAACTCCCACTGAGCCCTTTTGCTGTTGGGCTGGCAGGAAACTTGCCCCACTCCCTAAGGGGCACGTCTGGGTTAGGTGCTAAGTGCTGAAAAGAACTTGGCCAGTTCTCTGAACTTTGCTTTGGGCAAGAATCTGGTCACCTGATGGGACACATGGTATAGGCTACTGCTAAACTTGGCACAGTATCAAGTATAGTACCTCCAAGGACCAGGGCTGGGCAGTCTGTAGTGCTAACATCCCCTTTAGAGCTCACACATCTTGCCCTTCCATGAATGACCCCTCAGTCTGGCTTCCCCAGCCTCAAGGTCCACTCAGGCACAAGAGCCACAGTACCCTAGATAGTGTCACATGACACCATTGTCATCCAAGGATAAAACAGACTAACTAGGCTACATCTGTGATAAGCAGCTAGCAAAGCCACTGGTCTTCTAGGACTAAGTCCAGGTGCCTTCTGCAATCTCATGGTCTTTCAGGTCCCTGGTTACTTTTCTCAAAGGCCACCTCCAAAAGAAAAGAATACATGCCTTTGCATCACAACCTGTACTGTGAGTCCATTCTAGAGGTCACTGAAAGGCCCTATAAACAGAGAGGACTCGGATATGGGACCTGGCCCTGACGTTATTACTGGCCATAAGGCAGACTTAATCCATACAGAAACCAGTGTGTCCATGTGCTCTGCACAAAAACAGACCTGTTGTCCACCAATCCACTGACAAGAGGGTTTCCATGAGAGCCGAAGTGGACTGAAGCTATAGTTTTTAGCTGGTGCGGGCCACAGGCAGGGTCAGATTGGGAAGAGGAAAACTTGGGGAAGCAGAAGTTGGAGTCTCATGTTGCTCCCTCTTCCTGTGTGGTGCTCTGGGTTCCTGTGGATTGTGAAGGCGATCTCAAGAATGTTTCCCTCCAAACCTGATAGCTGCCTATTCCTGTCTGGTTGGGGCTGTGGAGGGTGTAGTTGTATTTATTGTGTTGTAATATTTTTAACATCCTGTGACTTCATGCTAGAAGTTTTCTATTGTTTATAGAAACTTTTTGTAGAAACATTAACTCTAAAGCACATCTGCATGTCAGTAAAAATCTCAGTTTCATACAGAAAGGGACCCATCTGCCTTTTTCAACCCAGTCTTAAAACCAGTGACATACTCCAGAGTTAATTTCATGAGCACCCTGCAAAAGGGGACTGAACAGGAAGAAATGTGACTGATGAACCTGGTCTTTCAAGCTTTCTGAAATGGTGTGCCAGTTAGAAAAGGATTTCTATCCTGACACACCCAGACTAGGCAGCCCATACCATTCTCACAGTGTCTTTCATATGTGGCTGCTGGGCCTGGCCCAAAGGAATTGCTACTGTTCTTTGCTGGAGCTGTCAATAGCGACATGAACTTCCCTGGTAATCTGGGAGACAGGTGAAATGGCGCATTCACTCTAGCTTGAATGTTTTTCTAGGGGTTTGGCTGTGCTCCCAGAAACCACCTTAATTTGCCAATTCTCAGGTGGTGTTTGTTGTTGTTTTTGAGACAGGGTCTCACTGTTACCCAGGCTGGAGTGTACATCCGATGTTCTTAATTGCTAAAGGTCAAACCAGTTCTGAAGTGAGGCCCTGTTTTTCGCAGTGGCTCACACCTCTAATCCCAACACTTTGGGGGGCCCCAAGGCAGACAGATCACTTGAGGTCAGGAGTTTGAGACCAGTCTGACCAACATGGTGAAACCCTATCTCTAAAAATACAAAAAATTAGACATAGCCAGGCGTGGTGGTACACACCTGTAGTACCAGCTACTCGGGAGGCTGAGGCAAGAGAATTGCTTGAACCCAGGAGGAGGAGGTTGCAGTGAGCAGAGATTGCACCACTGCACTCCAGCCTGGGCAGCAGAGTAAGACTCTGTCTCAAAAAACATAAACTCAAAAGTAGTCTCAAAAAATTTTGTTTGGACATGAGTTTTATTTACATCTAAGGCCTTATAAAGGCCTAAAAGTCTCATTTTATGGCACATTTAACAAAATGTATTGACTAAAAATAAAACTGGAATTGTCCCAGAAAACTCAGGATCCCTAGTCACACTGGGCTCTCCATACAGCAATTCTGTAGGGTGGGTCAGTCAGAACCCAAAGCTTCAGCTTGCCTCAGGAACATCCAAACTCAGTCCATCTGAACCGCATCTAGTTCATCCAAGAAGCGCCGGCACTTCCCCATCAGTACTTTGATGGCTTCACTCACCAGCACATCTGGTGGCAACACCCCCGTTGACTCAACAGAGACTGGGGATCAAAGAGACACTTTAGCCTAGGCAGGGCTTGCCTGCAGAAAGCCCCTGTTACTCAAACTTCACATCTAGACTGGAAGGAAGCTGCAGCACCAAAGAGTACCGCCCACTCATCTCACCACTTCATACTCACAGATATAATGATCTCGAACCCGGGCAAGCCTCACAACCTTCTTTAGCTTCTCATGCCGGAAGATTTCTCTGCTGAAGGTATCCAGCCGGGGGTTGGCAACTCTGGCCACCTTTTTACCTAATGAGAACAAACCATGTTTTTTATTCTTTGTTCTAATTTGCTACTTGGTAGCAAACCATGTTATACTTTTAGGATCCCAGGGTTTTTATTTCTGTTACCTTCAAAAAAATATAATTTAGGTCCTAACCTGAACAGCACCCCAAATACTATACCTTGGACTTCCTGCACCTCAATAACACCAGGTGAGAAGCACCTGCTCAACTCCTCAGCTGCATCCCCTTCCACGGGCTCAAGCAAGGTGATGTCTGGCAGGAGCCTATAACTGGCTGTTGCCACTGGTGAAAACTTGGCATGATCTTTGCCTGGAGAGGAAGAGGGAAAGTGCCTATACGAAACCCTTCTAGGATTAGGAAGAATACTCTTCCTAAGCTGCTAACAGCAAAAGCACAACGCTCTTGGCTTTCTACCTGCCGGGAATATCTCAGCTGAGTTCCCTAGTCAGCTTGCCCCACTGCAACGTTTCAAACTACCCCTCTTCCCAGGAAGGAACACAGGGTTCTCACCAATGCCCTTGACACAATGCATGAGCAGGTCAATTTCTTGGCCAGGCCGCAGCTGAGCGATGAGGATGTCATCGTGCACTGGTCGGATAGTGCCCTCTGGGAAAAGATCAGCCTGGTTCCCCAGGGGGATCCATGTCATATGCCTGGTATACACTGGAGGAAAAACATGTCAAAAGATCTCAGTTCCTAAAACTAGCAGCCACCCACAGGTGGGGCCTCTTCCTCACCCTACCACTACTTACCTTTGTGGTTCACATACAGTTCATTGGGGTCAGAGGAATCTTTAGCAGCATGGGGGTTCCGAGTGCATCTGACTTGGAGACGAAACTGTAGAGTATCTATCTCTGTGCCTTCTTCATCTCCTGCACAAATGGAGGGAGCTCTTAAGAACTAGTAAACATCTGAGTGCTAGCACTATGCTGAATGCTTTACATATATGTCTCATTTAATTATGGCAAACTTGGGAAGCCAAGGCAAGTGTTCTCACAGATGAAAAACACTGATGTACAAAGATAAGTAAGTTACCCAACATCACAGTCAACCAGGATTTGAACCCAGACAGTCCACTTCTCCCAAAATTTCATTTTCTTACCTTGGTTCCGATACTCAAAAAGACGGGGATCAGCATGAATGGGAATGAGCCCCAGACGGTGAGCAAGGATCTCATCCTGAACAATGGATGTATTATTGTACACCAGGACCTTCTCCACAGCCATAGTTGGCACCTGCCCAAGGAAAAATAACCACTTACCTGCAAAAACCCAACAGACTCCCTACCTATCCCCACAACCCCACCCTCCAGAGGTAAGGAGCTATTCTCCTTAGAATGTTTAATGAGAAATTTACGAAGAATGAGAAGGTAAAATGCTCAGCAAAATTCCAGGAGAAATGAGGGAAGGACAGCTTGAGACAATTCTCCAAGTGAGGTGCCAGTGCAGTTCCCAAAGCAACTCCAGCCTTGTCACCATGCCTGCCAATACCTCAGCTAACAGAATTCGTCGAAAAGCATTGGCAATGGCTGCGTCAATTCCCACCATGTCAAACTCCAGTGAGTTTTCATCCATGTGTACTACATCCACACGGAAATTCTAGAGGGACAGGAAAAACATTTAAGTGAAACCTGCTCTCTGTGTAATCTCTCTTCATACCTACCCCTTAGATAATTCCCTCAAGTATTATCCTTTCGTCCAAAAACCTCCCTTTGCCCAGATGTCCCTTATTAAATATTCTTTCTTGCCCAGTGCTTTAGTTTCATAAAGTCTCCATTTTTGACGTCCATTCATTAAAACCCTACGCAATATGGCTTCCAACCAAGCCATCCACAGAAGCTATTCCACTAAAGAACAGAAACTACCATAGTGCTTAGTCCTGTTGACACTACCCAGTCCTCTTACTAGACTTCTGTTATGCTTGACACTGATTAAAAAACCTCCTCCTGGCCCAGCACGGTGACTCACCTGGGATTACACACCTGTAATCCCAGCACTATAGGCCAAGGGGCGGATCACAAGGTCAGGAGTTTGAGACCAGCCTGGCCACCATGGTGAAACCCCGTCTCTACTAAAAATACAAAAAATTAGCTGGGCATGGTGGCGCGTGGCTGTAGTCCCAGCTACTCGGGAGGCTGAGGCAGGAGAACTGCTTGAACCCGGGAGGTGGAGGTGGCAGCCTGGGAGATAAGAGTGTCATGAAAAGGAGAAAAAAAAAATCCCCTTTTTTGAACAATTCCCCTGGTTTCCAAGCTCCACTCTTCTTGGGTCTCTGATGATGAACTTCCACCCATCTCTAAATTTGCCAGGTTCTTGTCTCTCTCCCAGATCACCTTAACTGTACTAACAGTTTTAGCAACTATCTGTTCTGACAACTCCCAAAATTTTATCTCACTTCTGATCTCATTTCAAGCATGCAGTCTTCTAGCCTGCTAGATTTCTCCACATGCAGAAAACAATGCATCATCATCCCTGTTCCCCAGACCCATTTCTCCTCTCAGTAAATGATACCACAAAACAAAAAGCAGTTCCCAAGCCAGAAAGTCATTTTATGCTACCCCCACAGCCTTTATCCAAGCAATCATAAATTTACCTTATATTCTTCCTTTGCTCTATTTCTACCATCAGTCTTAGTTCATATCTTCAACCTCAGCTTCCCTTACAACAGATCTGCCTGCTCCATATGATCCTCCTCAAACTCATTCCCTCCCAGCCATCAAGATTGCAAATCTAATCATGTCTGCTTAAGAACTATTCAAGCTCCCTATCATCCACAGCGTGACACACTTCAATCTTGCCTACCACTCATGCCAGAACTACTTGGACATTCCCGGAGCACACGTCACAGAAGCCATAATTTTTTTTCAAGCATTAGCCTTTTTCATTGTTCATACTTTATTCCTTGTATCAACAGGTTAAAAAAGTAAAACTTTCCCAAGCACTGATTTACAGATCATGTTTATAAGCTGCACGCAAAGGTCAGTTGCATAAAGGGTAACATTCAGTAATCTATTTAAATGCAATTTTAACCCTTATTTTAAGCTAAGTGAAACAATAATACAAAAGACTAAATATACACAAAACCTGCACATCCTGAACTTCACTGACGTGAAACTCAAATCTTTCATAATTCAACTCCTGTTCTTTTTACTTACCATTCAAGGCTCAATTCAGATGTCCCCTCCTCTTGAAATGTTAAGTACCTCTCGGCCCCTCTTCCTGGTCTCAGCGGAATGCTCCCCACCCCAACCCTGCAGTCTTCATCGCTATCAACCACCTTCACCATATTACACTGGATTCACTTGTTTATACACACCATTCCTCAACAAGACTGAACATCTTTGCAGAACTGGGTAGAAACCGTGTCTAATTTGGCCTGTAAACGGAGCGTCTAGCACATTGCTCAACAAACAAACGGAGCGACCCCCAAGAGCAGCTGCTGAGACAGACACAGGCTGCTCAGACCACAGGGTCTGGCCTTCATAACCCTCCTCAGACAACTCCGGCCCCACTTACCTTCTCGAAGCGGTCCTGGTCCCAGGCATCATCATAACCGGAATAGTTCCCGGGAAAGTCAGTGGTATGCACCTAGAGCAAAGGGACGAGTTTGTCCACGAAGGGACAATGAGCCCACGGCTATCCCCACGCCAATCCCAAGACCCACCCCTGTTCCGCTCTCATTCCTCCCGCCCGAGCTCAAGGCCACAAGGCTTACATTGCGAACTCCAAACTCCCCTAGAACCACGCGGCCCCGCATTTCCTCCACCGCCTGAGAAGCCGCCATCTTCAATCTCTCCACGAGACTAGAGGCTCTATCTGGCGCGTGCGTCCTAGTAGCCTGGCTCCGTCTCCGTGGCAACGCGCTGGCTCCTGGAATCTTAAATATCGCGAGACTTTTCCCCGCCTCCGTCCACGTCCCCAGCCTCCGGAAGTTGGTGTTGTCCAAACATCCGGGCTTCTCCTTTTTGTGTTCCGGCGGATCCCACCTCTCCCCGACCCGGGACGTCTCCCTCACTGAGGCCCACATCTCGCCCACTCCTTCGCGCGCGGGGCTAGCGCGGGCTTCAGCGACGGGAGCCTTCAAGGGACATGACAACTACAGCGGCGCCGGCGGGCGGCGCCCGAAATGGAGCTGGCCCGGAATGGGGAGGGTTCGAAGAAAACATCCAGGTAATGGCCCCAAGGCACTAGCTGCCAGCAACCCGAGGGCCGGCGATGTCCAGAAGTGTCTTGAGGATTCTCCCTGTGGGCCTGGAAGTCCGCTCCATTTGCAAAACTCTAGTCTTTGGGTCTTCGTGCACACTAAAGTCAGTGGGATTAACATTGATCTGAAAGGGCCAGACTAGTACTCCAGCCTGAGGGTCTCGGGTCTCTGGGCCCGCTTGAGGCATTAGGAAGAAGGTATTCTTGGAACAAGTTAGGAAGTTGGTCGGGGTCAGGCATGGAGTGGGGTTGGGTGGGATTCACTGGCATTCGCTGAAAACGTATTATGTGTATAGTTTTGTTTGGGGCTTAGGAAAGAAGGAAATGGGCACTTTTTCAGCCTTTTAGTCTTTGGTAGGTAAGGTAAGAAAAAGACAGGAATGGAAGACTAGTAGTATGTTTCCCAGGCTAGAAAAGACAGCCAAAGCTAGAAACCAAGAGTTCTGAGAGCATATGAGGGGGAATGGAGTGGCATGATCTGTAGTGATTCCGAGCCGTATCCTCAGCAGTGGAAGAACAAAGCCCTAAACCCTGGGATGAGCAGAGGACTTAATGGATGGAACAGAAAAGTCCTGCACTCTAGGAGCCATTGTCTTCACAGGGCGGAGGCTCAGCTGTGATTGACATGGAGAACATGGATGATACCTCAGGCTCTAGCTTCGAGGATATGGGTGAGCTGCATCAGCGCCTGCGCGAGGAAGAAGTAGACGCTGATGCAGCTGATGCAGCTGCTGCTGAAGAAGAGGATGGAGAGTTCCTGGGCATGAAGGGCTTTAAGGGACAGCTGAGCCGGCAGGTGGCAGATCAGGTAAGCAAGACTGAATCCTCTGCAGGTGGAAAGGTATACCTAGGTGTGTCCCGTGTTCTGGAGTTAGTGTTGGTGATGTTCGCCCCAGGTTGGCCAGTTAGAACCATGTAGAAATCAAGCGGAAAATAGGCAACAGGGTCTAGAACCATCAGTCCCACAATACCTATGCCCATCTTCCTTACTTCAGATGTGGCAGGCCGGGAAGAGACAAGCCTCCAGGGCCTTCAGCTTGTACGCCAACATCGACATCCTCAGACCGTACTTTGATGTGGAGCCTGTTCAGGTGCGGAGCAGGTGAGGAGCCTTCTCTTGAAGAAGCTTCCCTCCTAATACCTAGTCCTTTATGCACACTACAATCAGATTTCAAGCCCTCAGCTCTGGTGGGCTCCCCCTCTTCATGACCCCATCATCTCTCATCACTGCACCTGTCACTGAAACAAATAATAATAGCACACCAACTTCCTCCTTTTTTCCATCTAGCTGACTACTCATAGTCCCTCAAAACCTACCTCAGATGTCACTTCCTCTGTTCCACATGCCTCAGTCCCACCCCCAGTTTGTTCTCTCCTGGTGTTCCTATAGAACTTTGTGCTTGCCAGCTGGGTGCAGTGGCTCATGCCTGTAATCCCAGCACTTTGGGAGGCTGAGGCGGGTGAATCACAAGGTCAGGAGATCGAGACCATCCTGGCCAACACAGTGAAACCCTGCCTCTACTAAAAATACAAAAAAAATTAGCCGGGCGTGGTGGTGGGCACCTATAGTCCCAACTACTTGGGAGGCTGAGGTAGGAGAATAGCATGAACCCGAGAGGCAGAGCTTGCGGTGAGCCGAGATCGCGCCACTGCGCTCCAGCCTGGGCCACAGAGCAAGACTCCATCTAAAAAAAAAAAAAAAAAAAAAGAACTGTGCTTGCCTCTAATAGAGCACTTCACCACTGCTTTCCTTTCTTATTCCTGGAATCTTCCCCCCAGAGACCAACAGCATCTCAAAAGCAGGCTCTGTCTTGTTTATCTTTTTATTCCCAGCAGCAGAATAGTCTCAGAATCAAAATATCAGGGCATAGTTTTTGAGTGACTTTTCAAGAACTAGATTTAATCCTGGCTTGGTTTTTTTGTTCGTCCTTTAATCAATGCTAATCAAATACCCAGGACAATCTGCAAGTATTTATTAAGCATTTGCTCTGTGCCAGACTCTATACTAACTGTATCTGGTTCAGTGGTGAAGATAGATGGGAGCCTTGCTCTTGAGTGCAGTTACAGCACAGTATTCATGCTATGATGGGGCACACAGGAGGGATATGTGAGCCAAAGCAGGTTGGTGGGTGGGACAGAACAAGTTTCCCAGAGGAGGTAAAATCTAGCTAAAATCCAAGGTATGATTAGGAGCTAGCCACTTGAGAGAAGGGGCAAGTGACTGAATTTTCATACCACTTCACATATATTTTTCAAGAAAATGCTCGACAGTGCCTGGAGGCACAGTTAAGCAGGAAGAGGAGGCATTTTTACTATTCCCTCAGTAACACCTTTCATTCTAAACCTTCCATCTAGCCCGCTAGACTTTTCCCAGGGCTTCCTCATTACAGCCCTGAATTCTGGGTACTCTCTGCTGAGGTCTACCTGTCTTGTCTTTTTATTTTGTTTTGTTTTTTTGAGATGGAGTCACACTCTGTCACCAGGCTGGAATGCAGTGGCGCGATCTCGGTTCACTGCAACCTCCGCCTGCCAGGTTCAAGCAGTTCTCCTGCCTCAGCCTCCTGAGTAGCTGGGACTACAGGTGCCTGCCACCATGCCCAGCTAATTTTATGTATTTTTCGTAGAGACGAGGTTTCACCATATTGGCCAAGCTGGCCCCTAACTGCCGACCTTGTAATCTGCCTGCCTCAGCCTCCCAAAGTGCTGGGATTACAGGCATAAGCCACCACGCTCAGCCTGCCTGTCTTTTCAAGGGGAGGGGGCAGATGGATACATGGTTAGACTCTTCGTCAAGGCCCAGCAGGGCTGAGTTCTCCATATAGCTGCTGTTTCAGTCAGCTAAGTTTCAGAGGGTTGTCCTTCCTGGAAGTAATTTTAGGGGCAAGGAAATGGTTTCCTCATTCCCTTATCTGTCTTTACTACCCTGTTCTACCCTGTCATCCAACATGTCCTCTAGGCCAGGCCCCATTCCCTGAGTTAGAGATGAATAAAATTCAGGCCTTGCCCTCCAGAACCTCATGGCCTCGGGCTGCCTCTGCTTTAATTTCTCCTCTCCTTTCCCAGGCTCCTGGAGTCCATGATCCCTATCAAGATGGTCAACTTCCCCCAGGTGAATAGAGGGTGGCACGTCTGGAGAGCAGGGGGAAGCACCAGGGCAGAGGGTGGGACCACCAGGCAAATCCTGGGAAGCCATAAACAGACGAGCGGTTGTACCCTCCAGCCTGAATGAGTTGGTATATTGACAGAAAATTGCAGGTGAACTCTATGGACCTCTCATGCTGGTCTTCACACTGGTTGCCATCCTACTCCACGGGATGAAGACGTCTGACACTATTATCGTAAGCAGGACAGACAACTTTGGGGGGGTGGCTGCCCTAGGTTGAAAGCTGCCTGAGGATATGGTGGTGGAGTGAGACAGGAACCGCCCCTGTGGAAGGCCCTAGGTGAGGCTGAGATCAGAGGCCTCCTAGGACTAAGTAGAGCCTTCACCCCACAGCGGGAGGGCACCCTGATGGGCACAGCCATTGGCACCTGCTTCGGCTACTGGCTGGGAGTCTCATCCTTCATTTACTTCCTCGCCTACCTGTGCAACGCCCAGATCACCATGCTGCAGATGTTGGCACTGCTGGTAAGGAGCCAGGCATGGTGGGCAATAGTGATGTTAAAAAGAGTAGCCAGGCCTTGGTCTGCATCCGTCCTGGGGCCCCGAAGTCTGGAATGGGAGGAGTAGGCCAATGGACCATGTGTTTCCCACGGTCCCCATGAGAGGCCAGAAACCAGCGCAACCTGAGTGATTCTCCTCTCCACCATCCTCCTTCCCAGGGCTATGGCCTCTTTGGTCACTGCATTGTCCTGTTCATCACCTATAATATCCATCTTCACGCCCTCTTCTACCTCTTCTGGCTTTTGGTGGGTGGACTGTCCACACTGCGCATGGTAAGCTGGGCAAGAGGCTTCCAGGGCTGGGCTGTCCTCCCAGGGAGTTGGGGAAGACAGCCTGGAGCTGTCCATCTCACAAAGAGCCCTAAGTGGGAGGGAAGGGCCCAAAGATGGTTCTGCCCTGGTTGGGAGTGTCTTCCCCACTCCTCACTTTGGAGCCAGGCCCTTTGAGCTGTATTCTCATGGCCCTAGGTAGCAGTGTTGGTGTCTCGGACCGTGGGCCCCACACAGCGGCTGCTCCTCTGTGGCACCCTGGCCGCCCTACACATGCTCTTCCTGCTGTATCTGCATTTTGCCTACCACAAAGTGGTAGAGGGTAAGTGGCAGGAAGGCCTGGGTGGGGGAGAATGGGACAGCAGCTGCCTAGGGCAAGAAGCTGGATATCATGGTCAGTGGACTGGGCCCATCTGACCCTTGCTCACCTTCCATCTTCCTTCCAGGGATCCTGGACACACTGGAGGGCCCCAACATCCCGCCCATCCAGAGGGTCCCCAGAGACATCCCTGCCGTGCTCGCTGCTGCTCGGCTTCCCACCACCATCCTCAACGCCACAGCCAAAGCTGTTGCGGTGACCCTGCAGTCACACTGACTCCACCTGAAATTCTTGGGCAGTCCTCTTTCCCACAGCTGCAGAGAGGAGGAAGACTATTAAAGGACAGTCCTGATGACATATTTCTTAGATGGGGTCTGCAGCTGCCACTGAGCTGTAGCTGCGTTAAGTACCCCCTTGATGCCTGTTGGCACTTCTGAAGGGCACAAGGCCAAGAACTCCTGGCCAGGACTGCAAGGCTCTGCAGCCAGTGCAGAAAATGGGCCAGCTCCTCTGAGACCCCTCACCACCTACCCCTTCCTTCCTCTTTATCTCTCCCACACTGTCTTGCTAAATATAGACTTGGTAATTAAAATGTTGATTGAAGTCTGGAACTGCAGCGGCTGATCCAGTGGTCCTCCCTGTCATCCCACTTACTATATACTTTCGTGCTTAGTCAGCAATGGTAATGTTGTATGTTCCCTTTTTTATATCCTCACCCAGACAGGATAAAGGTGGGACAGGCCAGACTACATAGAAGGCAGTGATTGAATATGGAACCTACCCCTGAGGGCAGGGAACACCTGACCCATGAAGCGGCAGGGAGGCCTCAAGCACAAAAGCCATAAGCCTGATGGAACACTGCAGCCAGCTTGAGTCTGGGCTCAGCTGCACTCTTGGGAAGCCAAGGAAGCAGTGACAATTGGACAAAACATCCCAACTTAAACCCCGTGTCAAAACAAGGATCTGCACCTGGGCATTGTGGGGATAATTTTCCTGTGGAGCTCATAATTGAAGCCAAACTTGGCTTTGCCCTGGTGGTACTGGGGCCAGCTCCTTTCAGTTTTTCTGTCTTTCCTCATAAAACCAACCACCACTCCTAACGCACCATCCACCCCCCGCACCACCACCTCTTTAATCTGCTCCACTTAATTTAATTCTGGTGGCTAAAAGAGGGAACAGGGCCTTTGACCTCCCTTCACTATATTGAATATTATGTTTTATGGACAATAATCTCCTTATACTAGTAAATCTGGGTCAGCAGCATCTGTCCCTCCTAACAAAGGGACTAACAGAAAGGTGCCCTTCATTTGTCCTGCGTTACACAAGTGAGGCCCCCACCACCCTGGCCAGTGGACAAAGTTGCCACAGCACCACCTGCACCTTGGGGTGTGACTCGGCCGCCTTCACGTCCTCACCAGTGCTCCAGGGCTTTGGCCCTGGCACCTCCTCTGTATTGGCAGCCCCAGTGTCGTGGCAGGGACGCACCCTCAGATGTCAACAGTCCCCTGCATACCTGGAAAAGGTGTGGCACCAGGACTTCGCATCTATCTGAGGCTTCCCTGCCCTAGGGACCCTCTGGGGTTCCCTTCTCCCCAGCAGCTCAGGCTGGCTCTGCCCAGCCGTGGCCCCCGGGGCCTCCCTGGGGAGGCCCCCATCTTGGCGAGAAGCAAGTGGGAAGTCCCCGTGGACCGGGATCCCCACGCACGCTGCTTCTCGAGTCACGAGGGCAGGGCGAGGCGCGGCGCGGAAAAAAGGGCCCTGGGGCCTTCCAAATAGGAGGGAAAAGTGCCCTGGATCCCGGCGAGGGCCTGGACCTTAGGAACCGGGAAGGAGGGGAGAATGGGCAGAAGAAGCAGTAACCGTGTCCAACACCACCTCCACATGGCGTGCCTCCATTCCGCTCCTCGTCAGCGCTCCCCACTCAGCCCATCCTAGGCCTCAGCCCTGTCGCCTTCCTTCTGCTAGCTGGCTGACCCCACTCCCAAGGAAAGAGCAGCCTATCGCTCCCAGCTCCCTGGCCCGAACCACTCGTGTGCGCGGACCTCGCGGGCCAGCGTGGCCTTGGCCGGGCAGGGGGCGGGGCGAGCGGCGGTGACGCGGCCGTTGCCATGGGAACTCGCCGCCCGTTAGCTCTCTGGAGCTGGAGCCCGAGCTGCCGCCAGCCGCCCGCCTCAGGCTCTCTCTGCCAGCCGTGCGGCCAGGCCCGCGGTGTGGTCGGGAGAGCCGGGCGGCAGAGAAGGAAGGAGCAGGTACGGCCTCCCAGCCGGGACCGGTAAGCCGAAGCCCTTGAGCCGCTCGCTGCCGCCGCGACCGCGAGGAACAAGGACGAGCGCGGAGCAGCGCCTGCCCAGACCCCGGAACGCGCACCCGGCCCAACGCCCAGACACGGACCGTGCGAGCCGCCCCCGCCCCAGTGCCGCCCCACCTCAGCCCGGCCCGCGCCCTGGACGCCTCCGCACCTCGGGCCGGCTCCGGCTCAGTCCCCGTAGCTCTTCTCCGCCCCCGCCGCAGCCTCCGCCGCAGCCGCAGCCTCCGCCCCCGGCCCCACTCCGCCCGCGACCCCAGCCCTATCCCCGGCCCTGCCCGCGGCCCCGCCAACCTCCGCTCCGGCCCCGTACCCGGAGGCCCTGCCGGCACGATGCTGCCCAGCTCCATCCAGATTTCGGGGGAGCCGCTGTCCGGCGCCGAGGTGCGGGACATCTGCCGCGGCCTGCGCGACAACGCCGTGCGCCTGCTCTCGCTGCGCGGCTGCCGCCTCTGCGACCGCGACTTCGGCCGCATCTGCCGGGCCCTGGCCGGGGCCACGTCTCTGGCGCAACTCAACCTTAACCTGGGCGTCGTGTCCAGCCCTAGCCGCATCAAGCAGCTGGCTGAGGCTCTGCGGACCAACCGCTCCATCCAGTCCCTCTTGTGAGTGCGCCCCCTCGCAAGGGGGTCCCGGGCACTGCACCTCTCCATACACTCCCCTGGCATCTCATGTTCCTCCACACTCCTTCCAGTACCATTCTACCTTCACATGCCTTATGCACATACACCGTGCCTTGGCCCATGCCTTCACAGCACCCTCCAAGCACACGCTTGGGCTTTGCACGCGCGACCCAACCCGCGTTGGGATACCCACTACTTCCTGACATTGGGTAGGGGCCGTGCCTCCCCATCTGATCATCTGCATTTACTTCACTGGGGCAGTTCCTCGGTTCCCGAGAGAGAATATCCCCCTGGGGACGAGAGCCCTGCCCACTGCAGTATTCCAGTCTACTACCCACCCACCCCTTCTCTGCTCCTCCCTGTGCCATGTCCTGAATCCCTGCCCCAGAAAACAAACCGAATTCTCTCTCTACCTGTATTCCCTGAGAATCTAGAACTTTCCTTCTCCTTTTCCAGGCCTCTCTAGTGCTGTGACTGAGTGCCCTCCCCATATCTAGGGCTGACAGAAGTGAAAGTGCCCCTTCTCCGTGTAGATAGGGTTCAGGACGGCAGTAACCCTGCTCTCTCACTCCCCTCCAGCCTGCATGGGAGCCCCCTGACAGATGCGGGGCTGGCCTTGCTGAACCCAGCCCTGGCCCTCCACCCTGCCCTCGTGGCTCTGGACCTGGGGGACTGCATGCTGGGTGATGAAGCCATCAACCTCATCTGTGGTCTCCTGCCCCCAGACGGGGCCAAATCTGGTGAGCAGGGCCCTGTTGAGGGCTTGGGCTAGTGTGGCAGTGATGAAAATCGAAATGCAGAGGGAAGGGGGTGTGGCCCCGGAGCTCTGATGTTGTGGGTGAGAACATCTTTCTACTCCTCTAAGGAAGGGGCAGGACGGGGGGCAGCATGGAGACCCAGGGATCCAGGCTGGGCAGGCAGAGGAAGCATGGGCCTACTTAATGGTTCTTGAACTCTATGGTGGGGGTGAGGTGGTGCTTAGCCACTAGGGACACCCTGGAAACACAGGGACGGTGGGGAAGGGCTCAGGGAGGGCTTAACCCTCCTTATTCTGGTTTCTTGCTATGATGCTACCCAGGCTTGAAGGAGCTAACGCTGAGTGCCAACCCTGGCATCACCCCTAAGGGCTGGAGCCGCCTCGCCATTGCTGTGGCCCACAGCTCCCAGGTCCGCGTCCTCAATCTGGATTACAACCCCCTGGGTGAGGCTCAAGAATACCCCCTTGGGCTCTCATTACCTCATGCCCTATCCAAGAGCCTGGGACAATCAGTTGACATGGTAATCCCTACACTGGGAGAGGAAAGAGAAAGGAGAGCCCCAAGGGTCAAGGAGATAGCTTTGTGGAGGACCAGGTGACCAACAAATAAATCAAAGCATCAGTTGCCACCCGTGGGCCTAACTTTCTTCATGCCTTCACTCACCAATCACAATGATCCCTTCCTGACCACCACCAATTGTCCATGTTTCCTGGCCAGGGGTTAGTATCTAAAGTTGTTAAGGCAATGGGGAAGCTATCTGTAAGGATTAGCAGGCATGTGTGTGAATGTGTGCACGTGTGTTGTCTCCCCAGGTGACCATGTGGCAGGAATGCTGGCTGTAGCTGTGGCCTCCAGTCGTACCCTAGAGGTCCTAGACTTGGAGGGCACAGGGCTCACCAACCAGTCAGCTCAGGTGGGAAGTTGTCATGTTTGGGAATGGCCAGGGGATGGGGTGGAGGTTAGCTTATGTGTCTGATGACATACCTAAGGGGTGGCAGATTGGGGTCTGAGGACCTGCCTTAACTGTGTTCATCATTTTCCATATTCTTCCCCACCTCAGACCCTGCTGGACATGGTAGAAAATTACCCCACAGCTTTGCGGAGCCTGGTGTTGGCTGAGAACAGCATTAGCCCAGAGCTGCAGCAACAGATCTGTGACCTCCTCTCTGAGGGAGAGGAGGAGGAGGAAGTGGCAGGAGGGGCTGGCGACACCCAGGAATGGGAGAGAGGGCGGGAGCCTGCTGCCCACCAGAGGGGCAGCAGCTCCTGGATGTGCCCCAGTGGTAAGAACCCAGAGGGTTGATCAGAGCTAGGTCTGGAAGAGGCTTGGGACAAGGGAGAGTGGGTGTGGAGAACCTAGGCTCTCACCTATCTGTGGTCCCCAGTGGAGGAAGGAATGGTGGTCTGAACACCCCTCTGCCCTTCCACAGATCCCAGCTCTCAGATGGTGCTAATGACATCAGGACTAGGGGACAGTCTGTTGGCTGAGACCGAGATGTGACTCTCCACTGGGCCTCTGCACACCATTTCACTTGTCTATTGTTCAAGCCCCTTGCCCCAGATACCAGGCTCAGGCCCTGGGGCTTGGGAGGGAACTGGGGTCAGGGGCTGCATGGGGGCTCTGGCAGCTCCTGGCAGTGTGGTGGGAAGGAAGCTCTGGAAGCTGTGACTGAGCAACAGCCTTGGGGGGTATTTGAACCCAGGGCAATGCCTTTGAACTTGGCAGCTCTGGCTGCAACCCGCTGGCTGGGAAAAGATTTTATGAACTCCACAACCTGGCGTGTGGCTGTAGTCACTGGGGGCCGGCAGTAGGGGAGGAATTGGAACTACCAGTAAGCACCACTAGGGGGCAGGAGCATCACACAGCCCAAGCTCCAGGCTTCCTGAACTGGTCCAGAATCTCTCAAAATAGGCCTGGTGGAGGCCTAGGACCCGGGCTTCTGGGGCAACACCTTACACAAGCCCCATGAAGATCTGGTCCCTGCCTCTGAGGGAAGACTCAGGGACCCTGCTAAGGTTAAAGTGCCCCCCGCTTCCGCTCCCTGATGCTCTGTGCCCAGGGAAACCCTAGGTAGAGTGGGGCAAGGGGGTTCACTAGTCAACTGGGATGAGACCAGGACTGGGAATACTCACGAATGGGGAGAAGAGTGGGAGCGGGAAGGTCATTAAAACAAGTTAGGCCATACCAGTAAAATAGTTTTATTTGATTTTAAAATAGTCATCAATGTGAAAATTTCCCAAAGCTTGGAGTAACAGTCTAGAGCCAAGGTTGGGAGTGGAGGCCAGGCCTCACCCAGAGCGCAGCTTGAGGCCCCTGAGCCCCACCCTCCTTTCCAGAGGGAGGGAAGAGACAGCTGAGGGGGCCCTGAGTCAGTCCTCTCCCTGGTCCCCAAGGCCAGCTGTGCCGGGCCCCTGGAGGGCAACAGCTCATGCGGAGGATTGGGGGGGAAAGCAAACAGGTAGGAAACAGAAATGAAGTTAACGATTACACCACCACCCCCGCCCCCCAAAAAAACAAAATAACAAAACTTGTGACTATGAAAGGAGGATGGAAGATGAATACTGATAAACTCCTCAGCTCCCCAGAAGAGCCCAATCTGGGCTGGGTTGGGCTGATTGGAGAAAAGGTCTTGAGACCCGACTGCATGTTATCTGTGGAGAATAAATATTCTAAGAAAAGGGGAAAAACCATGAGGCAAGCTGCCGTGGTCAGTCAACGCAGCTGACAGGCCTGGCATGGCCCACCACCTGACCCCACCCACACAGGGAACAGCTGTGCAGGTATGGATTGGGAAGAGGTCAAGGGCTTGGACTGGGGACCCTGAGCTGCCAAGGTATGGGGCCTTCTTGCAGTCCCGGTGCAGCAATGGCAGGAAGGCCACCAGAGGCCCTAGTTAAGCAGGTTGCCCTGCTCCTGGGCCTGGGTCAGGCTGTCCTTGCGGTGCAGGTGGTGAACCCCCATCCTCTTGGGGCTGCGCTGGGGGCGGCTGGAGCTGGGGAGTGGCCAGGCCCTGCCCTCGGTGTGGGAAGTGCCTGACCCCTCCTCTGTGCCACTGTTAATGGGCAGCAGGCTCTGGCGCTCTTCCTCAGGGCTGATGGGCAGGTTCAGCTCTTCCTCCTCCCTGGGAAAGCCAGAGTCAGGTTCTATGGGTAGCAAAAGTTCACTCTCTTCAGGTCGGGGAGAAGGTGCCTGGACCACCTCATGTCTGTCAGCAGGGCTATGGGCAAAATGGCGCTGCAGCTCAGGGAGGGCGTCGCGTCCAAAGGCTGTGCGCTGGGCCACAGCGGCAGGTGGCGGAGTACGGTCCACAAATGCCCGCTGCCAGCTGGCCAGCAGGTCCTCTTCAGAGCTGGCAGAGCTAGCTGGGGCACTGAGTGTTGGGGGCGCTGGGCTGGGCTGGTGGTGGGGTGAGGCCTGGGCTGAGGCAGGGGTACTGGGCACTGGGCTGGGGCGGGCCCACTCACTCCCCTCCTCCACCAGGCTCAGTGAAATGGCCTGGCGGGTAGCGTAAGTGCAGTTGGGCAGGGGGCTGTTGCGGGGGATCCGAACCTTATCCTCAGAGAACTCTATTACCCTGCGGCCAGGATACAGTGGGTGTGGTGGAGATGGGGTTGGGTAGGGGCTCAGCTTCTCAAAGGCTGGCAGGGGCAACTCTTCCTCCGGGGAGCCCCTGGCAGTACCCAGAGAGTGGCACTCCCCATTGGGTTGCGGGATGGGGCTGCCAGGGGCCGGGGGACTGGCTGGATCACCTGGGACACCCTCGCTCATGTCCACATGCACAAAGACATCCTCAGCCAAGGGGCGCCCGGCACTGCCTGACTGGGCTGAATTGAGCAGTAGAGACTCCGGCTTCTCTAACACTCGGGCAATGACCGAGGTAGGCACCACAGCCCCTGGGGCTAGGCTGGGAGCAGGAGCTGGGCTGGCAGCCTCTTGACCACTGTGCAGATGTTTCCGAACCATGTCCTGTAGCTCACAGGGCAGCTGAGGTAAAAGAGCAGGAAAGAGAGATATTAATGATCGCAGCTAAAGACAACTTGACCCATGGCGAAAGTAATGGCTCCCACATTTAAGTACCTCTGTGTGCTCAGCACTCCACTATCTCCTGTTCTTAGAGCATGCCAGTGTGTATACCCTCACTTCACAGACACATAGGCCCGGAGAGGGGAAGACAACTCGAAGCTTTTGATTAACTTGGCCAGGATTTAAACCCAGATCTGCTGCTGAGGCCGGCATGTTCTCAAACTTCTATCTCCCAGCTTCTGCCCAAACCATACTTAAGTTTGGAGAATCTGTATAGACCAGTGGCTTTAGAAATACCTCTTCTGGGCCGGGCGTGGTGGCTCACGCCTGTAATCCCAGCACTTTGGGAGGCCAAGGCGGGTGGATCACAAGGTCAGGAAGGAGATGGAGACCATCCTGGCTAACACAGTGAAAACCCCGTCTCTACTAAAAATACAAAAAAATTAACTGGGTGTGGTGGCAGGCGCCTGTAATTCCAGCTACTTGGGAGACTGAAGCAGGAGAATTGCTTGCAGTGAGCCGAGGCGGAGGCAGAGCTTGCAGTGAGCCGAGATCGCGCCACTACACTCCAGCCTGGGCAATAGAGCAAGACTTTGTCTCAAAGAAAAAAAAGAAAAAAGAAAGAAGAAATATCTCTACTTTTGCAGGCCATATCAACCTCGGGCCTGAAGCTCTGGGGTCTAGAGTTTACCCGTTGGGGTAACATGATCAGATGGGCCTAATCCTCTCTCAGTACTCTTTGGGCAGATAGCTCTGACTACCCTCTCCTTCCTGCCTGGGATTCTCTCTGTCTCTGTTATAGAAACCAACAGGGCTGCTCCCCAAAACTAGTGATGGGCCCTAGACAGTACATGGGACACCAACCAGTGGCAGAGTTGATTGGCTTGATAGATGACATGGAGGCAGGAGGGCAAAGTGGAAAGAGGACTTAAAAACAGGAAGACAGACAGAGGTGTAGAAACTGGAGTTAAGAGTCCTACAGTGGCCAGAATGGTCTATGTGGGCGGGGAGGGGGTGAGTTCTACTCACATCAGCAAACTTGTGGTTTCGGAAGTGGGACTTGTTGCACTTGAGAAGCTGCACAGCCAGGTTGCAGTCCAGTCGGTACCGCTCCTACAGACACAGACCTGGTTCAGAGCCCAGCCCAGCCCTCTCCAAGGGAGCAGGGCCAGGCCAGAACAAAGCTAGCCCCAGGTGAGGAAGGCCCGAGCAGTGAAGTGCACATACATTGAGCTCTTCCAGCTTGTTAATGGTGTTCTTGGCATCCAGCAGCTTGTTGGTCAGCTCCACAATCTCCCAGTCCAGCGTCTTCCTATCCATCTCAGCCTTCTTGATCTGAGGCACAGACTTGAGGTTAACCCAGCCCACACCCTAGCTAGCCCTTCCTCTCCCTCCACCTCCTCCCATCCTGGAGACACAAGAGGCCACAGGTGCTAGGGCAGCCAAGGCAGACAGAGCAGAGACAAATGACGGACAGACAGAAGGAGACTGGGCATCTCTCCCGCTCCCTGGACTGGCTGTGGGGTGGGGGCTTTCTTAGCATGACCTCCTACCACCTGGGCCCAGGACACAGACAGTATAAGAGCTGTCCATCCCCTGAGGTTCCAGGGGCTCTGGGCACCAGGCAAGGCAGCTGGTACCTCAAAGGCAGAAACTGCAAACCAGGGGGCTGAAGCCTCCTATGTGTGCAGCTGTTTCCAGCATCAGGCTAGGAGAGGGAAGAGGAAGCAGGGCTTGGTGGCAGCCAGGGCGCCTCGTTGGGCAGGGAGCAAGCTGCAGGCTCAAAAGTAGCCTTCTGATCTTCAGTTTAGGGACTGGATCTGCAGCCTCTCCTCCCCGCCCACAGCCTGGGCTTGCTGCCACCGCAGCCAAGAAGCTTTGGGTGTTCAGTGGAGACATCAATCAGTACCTCTACCAGAGCCAAGGGCAGAGCAGGCTAGGCTCCCCAGCTCTCTCCTGGGAGGGAGGCATTGACTGTTAAATGGGCCTCACACAGGGAAGAGAAAGGAGCGGGTATACTCAAGGGGTACAGGGTAATAGCCAGGGCCCGCAATTCCAGATCTCAGCTGAGAAGGCCAGGGCAAGGGAGAAGACACACAAACTCAGACGCAACTGCAAAAATCCAGCTGTGGCTAAGAGAGGCCTGAGAGGAGAGTGCAGCAGCGACGGTGGCAGCATGAGGGGGAGACGAGGAAAGAAGAGAAACAGTGTGAGCATTAAGACAGTCCTGACTTGCAGAGCACACTGCGGTACCCCCACCACTGCCCCATCCCACCATCTCCCCCAAGCCCGAGTGGCATTCCCCTGGCAAATCCTGGCCCCCTGCTATGCTGTGAGCACAGTGCCCGCCAAGTTGCCCTTTACCAGTGTGTGCAGCTTGTCCTCCAACTCCTGGTTGGTCCGCTGGGAAGCTGTGTAGCTGTTCTGCAGCCTGAAAAGGGGTAATACAAGGCACATCCCTGGGTCAAGAGCCCGTTCTTCAGGCCCTGTTCAGCCTCCCGGGATCTTGAACGTGTCATTCTCCCTCAAGAACTTCAGTTTTCTAATCAGAATCAGATGATCTCTGAGGCATCTTCCAGCTAACCTCCGAAGAAGGGAGAGATATGTGTGTGTGTGTGCGCGTGTCCCCTCATTCCCACACCTGCGGAACTTATCCTTAAATTTGTCCAGCTCCTCGCGGCTCTGGCCCAGCTCCAGCTCCAGGCAGTCCTGCCCGATTTCCAGCTCACGTTCCAGGGCCTCAGTGCGTCTGGTGGCGGAGGCCAGGCGCCGGCGAAGCTCTTCATTCTCCTGCTGCAAGAGCCTGGCAGGGTGTTGTGGGATCAAGGGCAGAGGGGTATGAGAGATAGAAGAGCATGCCCTGGAGCTCCAGAGTGGGCTCAGGAAGGAAGGGATGACATGAGGACTCAACCAGAGCTTGAGTCTAAGGCAGCATATTTCATAGGCCTGCTGGCCCTGGGAACACAGCCTGGGTTGGAGGGTCAGGGGAGGAAGAGGGGATGGTAGGGGACAATCCAGCCTCCCTTCACTATTGGAGAATGAAAAGACAGAATTGGGGGTAGGGATACGGCTCCCAGCCTGTCTCTGGTTACAGCCCATGTCAGTCGGCCACTAAGCCCCCAGCTCCAGTTTCCCCTCTGCACAATCAGGCTTCTCCATTATTCATCTCTTGGAAATCCAGCCCAGCACTGCCCTCCTCTCCAGAGGCCTCATGTGGCTAAGAAAGGGCTACAAGGGTGGCAGCTGGTACAGGAACCAGGAGCTGGGTAAGGGCTCCTTTAGCAAGAACAGCAGGGCCCTCAGTGCCATTCACCTTCTGATTCTATGCTCTCTTGAAGCCCATGGAACAATAAAATCCCATTTGCCAGAAAAAAATATCCACAACATCAAAACTCCTCCCAGAGTCCCTAAAACAACCCATCCCAACCTTTACTTCCACCTAATCCACGGGAAAGTCCAACTGTACCAATAGCCTAGCCTGCCGCTAAGAGGGACAGAGTTGAGGCACGGCAGTATCTCAGGCAGCATCTCAGGCAGCAGATACTCACTTCATCCTTTCTGCGTCAGTCAGGGGTTCCTAGGCAAAAAAGAGAGGCTTGAGGCTCAGCTCTGGACCACTGGCCCCTTGGTTGGCTCACCCTCCAAATAGCCACGAAAAGGCTCAGGTGTGAAGCCCAGAGACTCTCACAGCAGAAGAGGGCTATAGGGCTCTCAACAGATGGAAGCAATTCAGTAATGAATTACCCACTCCCATGCCAACCAGAAGATTCAAGAACCTCTTCCAACCTTCAATTTTAATCCTAAAGCCATTTTCAAATAAGTCTTGGCACCCAAGCTACCTCTCCCCAGGGGCAGACAGCCTCTCAGCTGTTCACTCGGCTCTTGGTGGGCCCTGTCTCCACACACGTATGGCAGAGACCTTCCAGTAAAGTCAGGCTGAACTACACACAAGAGTTCTGAGCTCTGACAAAGCCCTCAGCCTTGGGACGAAGACAAAGGCAGAATTAGGCCCTTGCAGAGGCTCAGGAGGAACAAGTGCATGGGAGAAGAGGGCTAATCCTGACTAAGGGGAAGAAGTGTCTTGTTTGGCTCTTAACCTCCTGCCCCATCTTCCCCAAACCCCTATGGTAACCTCCTGCCCCATCTTCCCCAAACCCCTATGGCAGTCATGGCTCAAAAGTCAAGTTCAGCCAACCACAAAGCAGAGCAGGCCCATGCTATTGCAAGAGGGAAACGTCAAGGGGCCTATTCTACATAGAGCTGACTGCTTCAGAAGTGCAGTCTCAGGCAGAAAATGGAGGTAGGTGGCGTCCTTTGTCCACTGACCTCTGACAACAGGATTTGACCCTATTCTACCGCATACTGATTATACAGCCTTCACCTCACTGAGCCTTAGTTCCCTCATTTATAAAACTGAGGTAATGTTCGCTGGGTAGCACCTAGCATAATAGCTGGCATCTTAATTTAATGTTCCCTGAACTGAAATGAGCAAGTCATGGCTTTTCTACCTTGAATCTGGCCAAAGCAGGTTACAGTATGCCTGATGCTCAGCATGTGCTGCGTCTCAATTTCTTTAAATGTGCTCCACACACTGCGACCAGGTGGAGACATGGCTGCAAGGGCAGTAAACCACTGTGGCCTTCATTTCCGCCTGTGAGTGAGGTTAATGGAGGAGGAGAGCCCATGTTTTGCAGCTGACTATAGGGCCCTGAAGAGCAGAGTCCAGACCTAACAGTTCCTGGCAGGGAGTACGTATTCAACAAATGTTAGCCAAACAAAGCAAAGCTGGAGGAAGGGCCGGACTTCCTGGGAACAATGAAGAGCAGCTGTGCTGGTGGGAAGTGGCTGTAGCACTGCCTCCTGATATGCCCCAAAGGGGCCACAGGTTGAATGGCTCTATTCCACTATGGAGGACCAGAGTCCCATCCACCAGCAGGTTAGGTACCCCTCAGTCTACTGGGCTGCCTCTTGCAGGGAGAATATCATATGGGATCATTTATGCTAAGCTACAAAGACTCAGGGGTTCCCTGACATTTGGATGTATACTCACTGACAGTCCCCCTTGAGCCTACATTGCCCCCACCTGCACTGCTGCGGCTAGGAGACCTCAGGCCTTCAACAGCAAGGCCCACTCTCACCCCAACTCGGGACCAGAAGCTCAGGCAGGAGAAGTCAGCCAGACACCCAGCCTCACGGGCCTTGCCTCTGCCGGTCAGGCTGGGGTACCAGTCTTGCTGACCTCCTGCTCAAGCCGGGATCCAGGAATTTCCAATCGCAGCTCCCGATGCTCTGGTGGTGCCTTACGGTAGGGTTTCTTAGCAGGGGCAGGGGCGGCACTGGTCATTCTGGGAGGTGACAGCTCCCCCACCTGCTGAGGAGGAGGAGAAGGGAGGCTCAGAGATGTGGCCAGAAGGACTCTGGACTGAGAAAAAACAAAGATGGTGAAAGGAGACATATGTTGAGGCCACCACATAGGCTGATAGGCCTGGGCCATTACTGGAGTCACTAGAAGGGCACACCTTAGGTGTGTCAGTCCCCATAGGTCAAAGGAGTGCCAGAGGGTGGGGCATGGGTCCAATGGGGAACAGATGGTGGGAAAAGCAGGGCCTAGGGCCTGGACACCTAGGTTTTAAGAGTGGGGCAGGGAGCCTTCAAAGCAGCCCACCATCCTCCTTTCCACTCTCCTTTGAAGGCCTCAGAAGATAAAACTCTCTATGCATTAGTTTTCTCAACTCTAAATCAGTGGTAAAACAGCACCAACTTCTTTCTTTCTCTTCTTTTTTGAGACAGGGTCTTGCTCTGTTGCCCAGGCTGGAGTTCAGTGGCACACTCTTGGCTCACAGCAGCCTCAACCTCCCGGGCTCAAGTAATCCTCCTGCCTCAGCCTTCTGTGTAACTCGGACCACAAGCATGTGCCACTGCACCTGGCTATTTCTTGTACACGGGGTTTCACTTTATTGCCCAGGCTCAAACTCCCAAGCTCAAGCAATCCTTCTGTCTTGGCCTTCCAAAGTGCTGGGATTATAGGTGTGAGCTACTGTGCCCAGCTAAGAATAGCACCAACTTCATAGGGCTGTTGTGAAGATGATGTAAAGCACTTAGGAAATGTTGAATAAATGTTAGTTTAAAAAATAATAATAAACCAAAAAATGTGAGTTTGGGGATCCAATCCAGGATCCTCGGTGGGAATCTCAAAGCCTGAGAGAGCTCTCTGGCCTCGACCACTGATGGCCAAACCCCTGTGGCCTCCACCACTCTTTTCACCAGCCCCCACCAAGAGAGAACACTTGGCTGCCCCCTCACCTGCCCCTCCCCAGAAAACAGCCAGGCTGAGGGCACAGGCCTCATCAGGGACATACCGTCTGTTTGTCGGCAGCTCTCTCTGTTCCGCTGTCCGAGAGTTAGCCCTCGGCTCTCCGCATCCCACGGCCCCTCCACTTCCTCTAGCCAACAGCTCCTGAAACCAGAGAAGGGAAGAAAGTGGAAACCAGGTGTCAGCCGCCTGTCTGTCAGTGCTACAGGCCTGCCTGCCTGGTCTGGGACCTGGAAGGCCCCCCAGGGAGAACCATGGCAGGAAGGCCATGAAACAGGGGGCCTGAGGGAAAAGCAGCTGGAGGCAGATGACTGGAAGCACTGGGTTCCTGCCTTTCTCCATGACAGTAATGTCACAGTCCCAGATGAGATACGTGTGTCTGTGTGTTTATGGTCTCAGCACATTGCCCAATTCTTGAATAGGTCCGGTTCCGTCCTATCCCTACTCCACATCTGTCCTCCTCATCTCCCAGGCCTCTCAGAGTTTGGAAACAACTAAGAGATTTGGGGAACATGGGTTACAAATGAGAACACCAGGAAAAAAGCCTCACAAAGATCCAAGAAGATAGAGAAAATGATGGAAAGAGAGCACCTAGCATTTCCAGAAGGAGGCCCAAGGCTATTTGGTGTATAATGATGATGGTCACCGGCCTTTGCAATGAGGAGGCGTAGGGCTAGGAGAAGAAATCTGAAAAGGGAGCAACACAGAGCAGTAGCTCTCAACCAGGCAATTCTGCCCACCCTCCTTCCCCAGGGACAGCTGGCGCCCACCCTCCTTCCCCAGGGACGTCTAGCAAGTGTCAGGAGACATTTTTGATTGTTGAGACCTGGAGGGAAGGAGTGCTACTGGCATCTAGTGGATAGAAGCTGGGGATGCTTTGGTCATCCCACAACCATAGGACAACTCCCACCACAAATAATTCCCAACAGAAAATACCCAGAGTGCCAAGGCTGAGAAATACGAAGAAAACTCCAGTATGGGGAGTTGGAGACACCTGGGCTCCAGGCTCAGCACTGACACCATGGGACCCTGTGTAATACCCTTCCTCATTAGATAACCCAGTTCCTTATGTACACAGAGGTGGCCGGACTGAGTGTCCTATGAGAGCCCCTCCTACCTCCTGAGGTTCAAAGATGGGCCCACACCCCTCCCTGGCCCCCACCTGTAATTAGCTGGGTTGCAGCATGGGGGCAGCAGCCACCAGTGATCAGGCAGTAACCTCAGGTGGCCTTCTGGGCAGAAAAAACAATCTCCTCCCGCCCCCATCAACCTAAACAGAGCTGGAGGCTGAGGGAAGCCTTGCGGGCTTTAGCATGTGTTCCCACTGTCGGGACATGCCCTGGCCATGACTCCTGTCACATTCCAACAGGGCCTGGGGCAGGAAGAATGGTGAGGGGGTAGGGAGGGTGGGGAAGCAGGAGTGGTCTACCTCCTCTGTCTGGACAGCCTGGGCCCTGGCTTGGGGTTCTGCGGGGAGCTGGGGTGCGGCAGCACAGGCACGGGCCGCCAGCCTCCTCCCCTGACAGGAGGCAGAACGTGTCCCCACAGGGCACAAGCAGCATGCTGTGTCGGCTGACTCCCTGCACAGGAATCTGGGTGGGCGGGCCTGAAAGGACGGCACATTCCCGGGGTGTTGGGAGCAAACAAGTCACCCCAACAGGCTCCTTGGGGCTGCCCCGCCAGAGGGGCCCAGGGTGGGTGCTCCTATGGCCTGAGGGAGAGGCCTAGAAAGTCCTAAACCCACCTGGGTATGTGGGTTCTGATACTCAGAGGGTAAATGTGTGGGGTGCATGAGCTGGAAAACAGGGTAGGGCCAGAGATGGAAGAGTGAGAGATGAGAGCAGTCAAGAGCTTCTACAAAATCAAGGTGCAGCTCAGAGAGTTGGCCTCTGCCTTTCCCCTTCTCTACAGAGGGTCCAGGTCCCAGCTCCCTTCCCCCACGTGCTCCCCAGTCATCTGAGGAAGCCCTTTCTCTCTGCAGGCCCCTTTGTGTGCCCCTCCTCGATTCCCAACCGCCTCTGTACTTCCTTGTCCCTATTCCTGGCAAGGCTCATGCTGTCCTCTTGGTACCGAGACACCTGCATGAACAGCAGGCAGGCAGGGAGGACACGAACATGCTCAGGTGTCCGGCAATCCTGTAGGGAGGGCTGCTTCACTCCATGCCCTGCAGCCCGGGATCTAGTTGCCACACAACCTCTAGCTCCTCCTGCCTCACCCTGACCTCAAGCCCCACTCCCTGGCCCTACAGTACGTATTTATCCCCAGGGATTCCATGGCCAGAGGCAATCTGGCTTGCTAGGCGAGGAGTACCCTGAGAAGGTGGCTGGCTGTGGGATGGGCAGTAAATGCAGACACAGACTCTGGGGATGGGGGTGGTGGTGATGGGAGGTTATTCTCTCCGCCACAGCCTACTCTTTCCACATACGTCAGAGTTACAGGGATGGAAAACCACTCACAACTAAGGAAGCAGAAGGCAATGCCCACTGGGAAGACAATCCACCAGGGGGCTCATGGTGTTTCTCAACACTAGGCTGCGAGGGAGATGTGTACCAACCACTTCCTGCCCTGTGTCCATAAACACAGGGTGTGCCCAACACCCAGGCCCTAGCTCCAACTTCTGAAATCTGCTGAGTGCCCCAGATCCAGCCCGTGAGGAGCCCACAGTTCCAGCAATGAACAGGAATACAATAGTCCTGGCAGCCCGCAGTCCTTGACTGGAGGCAAGGAAGGTGTGCAGGGAAGGCTGGACAGACCCAAGGAGGACAGCAATGCAAGGTGCAGTGGACAACAAAGAGAGAAGTATTGGGACACTCGGCCTGCAAGCTGGGAGAAGGTAAAGGGGTGAGGCAGATGGCATCAGAGCGGTCCCTCCAGGAAGACTCAGCTACCAGATGCAGCCTCCCCTGGCCACATCTCCTTCACCCAAAGGTTTCCCAAGTTGCCTTGGAGTGTTTCAGCCCAAGGAGGACTCCCAATCCCATGTGGGGAAGAAAAGGTCCCAAAGGAGAGCAGCTGGACAACTCAGAATGGGCCATGGCCCATGATAAGCGAGCGGCAGTCAAGGACAGCCTCTGGGGCCTCCTGGCCTCTGGATGCTGAGCTGGCTCCAGGGCACCGCCCAGAAAATGGTCTTCTGGAGGAAGATCAGGAAATCAACAGGGCTGGCCGGACATGGTGGCTCATGCCCGTAATCCCAGCACTTTAGGAGGCCAAGGCAGGCGGATCACTTGAGGTCATCAGGAGTTCAAGACCTGCCTGGCCAACATGGTGAAACCCTGTCTCTACAAAAATTGAACCCAGGAGGTAGAGATTGCAGTGAGCCCAGATCGCACCACTGCACTCCAGCCTGGGCAACAGAGACTCCGTCTCAAAAAAAAAAAAAAAAAAAAGGAAATTAACGAGGAAGAATCCCACTCCCACCCCATGCCAAACTAACCTAAGCCTTGAGGAACTAAGGGCAGATGACTCAGGATGTGGGACTACCAGGTAACGTACTGGGTCTGTTCTATAAGAACAGCTCTGCCCTGGGAGAAAGGTTGAGGCCTAGGTTAAAACCTCTCACTGACCCAGCATGGCCTGGGGCTCCTCGGGCTGAACCTGCAGGCAGTGTTGAGGGAGACACCCAGAGTAGCAGCAACCATTTCCCATCCCATGAAAGTGAAGTGAGAAGAAAAAGGGGCTCTCTGCCCCTGCCCTCCCTGCCCCTGCCTCATCCTACCCCATCCAACCCCAGCTTCTGCATAACATTCATTCTTCGCTTACTCAAAAATCAATTCAAAGGATAGACTCTACTTCCTATCTGCTGGGGTGGAGAGAGGGGTGATAGCTTTCGAATTGCCATGTTGCAATTTGCCAGTCGGTGCAGGCCGCCTGTTGCCGCCTGCCCTGTATTAAATACCTTCTCCCTGATTACAGCCCATGGGGCACGATTAGCTGCCTTCAGAGAACAAAGTCTACTTTCATTAGAAATGGGACTCAGCACGCACAGCAGAGCTGCACTGTGAACCCTCTGAACAGCTGAGCAGCGTGTAGACAGAGATAGGTGTAAGGCGTGATCTGCACCAGACGCTGGCTGAGGCAAAAAATTTGCCAAGCATCACTCTTTAACCAGGAGATGGAACTTAACACCTGCTCCCTTTTGGGGGTACGCATATTTGATCAGGGGCTTCCACTGTGGTGGAAGATTGCTGTTGCTAGAGACAGAGTGGTATGAGAGAGGAATCTCTTCAGAATCCTGCTGCTCCCCAATATACTATCTTACTGTTCCCAGCAAGCACCCACAGGAGCAACAGCAAAAAATTTCCAGCCCAAGAGCCAAAGATGCCATCCCACTTCCCTTCTGCCATCCTTTCCGGGGTTATGCCTAAGGCTCAGGCAAAGTCAGAGATGCAGAAGAAGAAAGGAAGTTCAAAAATCCAGCCTTCTCCCAGCTGAGGCTGAGGCCATCTCTTCAACACCAGCCCAGGAGAGGGAGACAGGAATCCAGAGTGGATATGGTTCTTTGGCTTTTCCAACTTCAGCCTTCCCAACAAACATCTCCTCCAGCTCCCCACGTTCTGTACTACCTCACCCCACAACTCTCCTGATCCTGGAGCAGCTGCCCTGCCCCATAGAGCAACTACCTTCCTACTCTCCACATCACCAATACCTGCTTTAGGTAATTGTGGCCCCAAGAGTTTATCTGGGTTCAGATCATTTCTGAACCTACTGCGAAGCCTTTCTGCTCTCAGCTGTCAATGAATCAAGCAAGTGAGAGACCTTGAGGAGTCAATGAACACAAGCTTCTGAATCAGGGAGGGCCCACACATTACCATGAAAATCATCCAAGCTCTTCTTCATAATTCAACCAAGCAAAGTCAAATGGAAGTTAGTAATCACTACTGCTTTTAAAATGAAAGGAACACCCAGCCCTGTTTCAGAATACGCCAGCTGTGTTGTATGCCACCTTAATTCCCTTGGAATCCAGCAGGGTATAAATAAATAACAATAAATACAAGCCCTTCCTAAAGCCCCTCATCAACCACTAAAACACAAATGTCTGATCACACAAGGACTGGGGCCTCCCCCTCAGGAACTGTCCTGAGCTGTAAGTGCTGGATGGGGAGTCTCTGAACTCTGCAAGCCTGTGGGAAGCTGTGCCCCCGTGGGGGTCAGCTACACTCCCGCCACACAAGTCTGGCCACTTCTCAAGCCTCTGAAATCCAGTCTCTGCCCCCAACTGATGTCCAAGGAACACAAATGGCCACCCTGCAAGGGTCAGCCCTGGAACCAGGTGACCTGGCCTTGGTCCTGGGGATTGCTCATGAAGATCCCCACTCCCTCTACCATTAATACAGCCACTCTCCCTCTGACTCCCCGTGAATAGCAGAGCAGTCCCCCAGAGCAGTGGGCTGACCCCACCAAAGCTGGGTTCGGCCTCTCCCACGTCGTCTCCGGGGTACCCCTCCTGCTTGCCACCAGCCCCCAGTTTCCGGCATGCAGCTGTTCCTGAGATACATGAGCAAAGCCTTCAGCAATCCCGGGCACGTGGCAGGCAGGCAGCCAACAGCTCATGGGGTGGGGCCTGGGCAGAGGTTCTGCTCTGGGCTGAAGACAAGGCTAGAAGATGTCAGTCTGTGCCCAGACCAGCCCTGCTGCCCCTCCAACAGCCATGCCCGCCCCGCCCCGGGCAAGTACCACCTCACCCTCTCGGGACAAGTTGCCTGCAGCCCTGAACTGGCCCCCGGCCTACTCTAAACCAGATTGACAGGGTTTTGAAAGCCAAAAAGAGTGGGAATTATTCTGCCCCAAAGTAATCCTGAGGACTCAGAACAGTGCTGGTGACCTGTCAGAGCTCACCTGGCTCCCACCTGAGCAAACACTTCCAAGTCTATCGACCGGCCTCACATCCAGACAAACACTTCACAGAAACGGGCTAAAGAGCCAGGCAAACCAACCCCTCCCTGCAAAAAAGGAGGGCAAGTTGTCCCCAAGGTCATAGCCTGCATTTGACATTAGACCCCATGCCCTCTCCTAAGAAAGGCCAAAGTGAAGGACCGGCCCTCAACCAGGCCTCAACTCCAGGTCCTCTTGCTTTCCTGGTCAGAGCCAAGTCAAGAAAGCCTCCAGTTCGTCAACTCCCCATTTGGGGTCCCTAAACATCTCTGCATTACTGCTAGTCCCCATGAATAATATATAGTACTATAAATGTTTATTTGTATGTAGTACACTCATATATAATAATACATTACGAGATCAATCCACATGCATATAAGCAGGTATTGTTTATTCCTTAATCAACTATCATACATTCACTATTATTAATCATACAATAAAATTCATTTCCACATGGATATTGATCAGTACTATAAATCCTTAATATTGCATAGTACATACATTCATTTATCAGATATAGTGCATTTTCATCAAGATATTTCTCACTGGGCCAGGCACAGTGGCTCATGCCTGTAATCTAACACTTTGGGAGGCCAAGGCAGGTGGATCACCTGAGGTCGGGAGCTCGAGATCAGCCTTACCAACATGGAGAACCTCGTCTCTACTAAAAATACAAAATGAGCCGGAAGTGGTGGTGCATTTCTATCATCCCAGCTACTCGGGAGGCTAAGGTAGGAGAATCGCTTGAACCCAGGAGGCGCAGGTTGCAGTGAGCTGAGATCGCGACATTGCACTCCAGCCTGGGCAACAAGAGCAGAACTCAGTCTCAAAAAAAGAAAAGGATATTTCTCATCAACATGGATATCCCCTATCAACTTTGGTCTCTTAATGTATCAACCTCTGAGAAATCATCATCCTGCTCGGAGTGCTACCCTCCTCGCTCCGGGCCCATAACACACCCTCTCCCATTTACAAGCTCCCACCCAATGCTGGTAGGCTCCTGTCTTCTCTCGCCCAGCCCAAGGGGAACAGAATCCACTTAGGCAGCCTTCAGGTCTCAAGCTCCCCAGTCCAGCCTCCCAGCACCGCACCACCTCCAGAAGCCAGAGCCACAGTGTATCTAGAGTGACCTGTGTGGAACACCAGGAAACAACAGGCAATCAACTTTCTCATGATCTCCAGACCCGCCTCTCCTTCCCAAGCCTGGAGGGAGAAGGGATTGCGTGGGAGCTTCTCCACACCAGGCTACACTCACCCATCTCCCAATCTGAGGCCAGGACCTTTTCTGAGCCCAATGTGGAGTCTGAAGCCAGGTCCTGCCCCCACTCTACTGAGGCGCCCTTCCCAGCTTTTCATGGCTAAAGTCCACCTGAAGCTCCAGACGTGAAAAGAGGTGGGGGGACCAAACTCCACCTCCCAGAGCAACGGTCACCAATGGGAGTGACGTCTCACATGGGTCCCCGGTTCGGGGCCCCAGCATTCAGTTTAAGTAGCTTCACTCTTCTGCCCAGGGAACTCCCCGGAACCAGGCCAAGGTTTTCCTCTACCTCCCCAATCCTAAAGAGAACCTTGCAGCTGATGCTAACTTCTTATCCTAGGGTGAGAGTAACAGGGACACTATCCAACCTTCCCTTCTTGATAAAGGGAGGAAATGATCTGGTCTAGGAGAAAAATCCCTTCCCACTCTAGTTCATCTGTCTCTGAGGTGTGAGAAGCAGCAGCAGCAGCATGGTAACTGAGGGATCTTCTCAAACTCTGTAGTGCTAAAAGCACAGATTCAACAGAAACTCCAACCGATTTTGTTTAAACGGAGAAGTGAAGAGCATGCTGCTGACTTGGGGGAGGGTGATGGTGTTGGGGGGTCAGTGGAGCCCAGCAGCAGGCTGGTGATGGGCAGATGGCCACGAAGGGGGCACAGCCCCACCCATAGCAGAGGGAGACTGGGAAAATAGAGGGACCCGGTAGTAAGAACAAGAGAGCAGAGGAGATGGTGTGATAGAAGCTAAGGACGGAGGCAGCCAGGCTGCGGGGAGGGATGGAGGACAGAGGCCCTGCTAGTGGCACCCCAGGGTAGGTTAGCTGGCCGAGGTCAGACTCACAGGGTTAGTGTCTTCTCCCCAACCAGCCAGCTCTCCTGGTTAGTGCAGTTAGCGACAGACTCATGGCAGACGCCCTCCAGGCACTCCATATAAACAGACAGCTTGGTTTGTGAGCAGCCCAACTCCGGAGCTGCAGAGAGAAAGCAGAGGAATGGCAAGCTGCAGGATGCCCAAGGGGACACACTGCACACTGCACTCTCCTGATGGGAAGCACCGCAGACTTACCACCAGACCCTCAGGGGCTTTCTCCCATCCGGAAACCATGCCAGGTGGAAGCCAAGCCCTCCCCCTGCCAACCAGGGAGGCCAGCTTGCTGACCTCAGGCAACAAGCCTCTCTGGTTGGTCAACAGAAAGAGAGGACGGCTGTTGGAGAAGGGGTCAGCTCCTCTATCTCGCCTGTTCCCCAAACACTGCTGCCAGGCTGCACCAGGACTCTGAAAGCTAGGCTATAAGAACAAAGCCACCCACAGCTGCAGCTGCCACCCATCCCGCACCAGTGCCAGCAGAGTCCATCCCACCACCTCCCACAGGCTCTGAGGGGCTGGGAGAGAAGCAGCCCAAGGATTAGAGGCTATGACAAGGGCTGTGTCGGAGAGCACAGTACAATGGGGCAGTGTGTGCCTGGCCTACAGCTGGGCCAGTCAATAGTGCGGGCTGCATACTGCCACCTGGCCAGGGGTGGCACTTCCCAGGGAGCCCCAGAGGAGCAACATGGACTATTTATTCTCCCCTCTCAGAACGAGCAACACGAGCAACATGCAAGAAGCTCTCCCATCAGCAGCAGAAACAACTCTTCCATGAAGCCTCCAGACCACCCTGGGGGAAGTGACACCTCCAGCTCACAGACTGCAAGGCAAATGAGGCAAAAGCAGTGACATTCCAGAGACCCCACAAGATGTGTCCCCTGGGGCGGGAGGACAGGACTACAACACATATATCCACACCCACTGATGCTTAGCAGAGGACAAGATATTGGCAGGGAAAAGACAGGAGAGGGGTCCTCTGTCCTGTTCTAGGATGCCCTGCAGGCTCTCTGATGACTAGGGGCAAAAAGGGAAGAGTCACCACCCTGGCCACACAGGTGGACCCAGCCTTTTCTCAAGCCTAGGATCAAGATTCATGCAGACAGGAAACATTTCCAATAATTGCCTATACACTGGGCTCCACATGTTGCTCTGACTACAGCCCAAGAGCTCAAAAAGGCCAAGGCCTGACTATGAAGATGAGACAACTGTCTAGAAAAAAAAGACAACAACTATTCCAACAGGCCCTGACTCCTGCCCTAGACTGAGCACAGTCACTGACAGGTGACCTTCAGAATCCTCACCCACAGGAAAACAAAAACACCAACTGGGTCTGGTGTGCTTTTAAAAGAGTAGCAAGTGACATGGCTAATTCAAGGTTTCAGAAATCAGGGACTCTCACTGCACTAAAATGGGATTTGAGAAATCAGATGATTTTTCTCTTTTCCCAAGCAAAAATGAAATGAGTGAAGGGGAGAGACACAGGTGAGATGGGAGTGCCGATGCTCACGTCGCTGTTATATCCATCCTGATTCCCACTCAAGGACACTCCTGCCAATTTCATCTCAGAATAAAAAAATGTCCCTCAGAGACAGCCACGGTGCCTGCTGTGGCGAGACCCTCTAGTAAAGCTTCTCTGTTCCTCCCAGGGTACCAGCCCCAGAGGAACCCACTCAGCTGCAAAGGAGGCTGTAATCAGGATCCTCAGTGGCTCCAACAGGGACTATTCCACTCCTGGGTCACGTGTTAAGTGAACAGAGAAAGTTGAAGAGTATGCATTAGTATTAAGTTTTGGTGAGGAATATCTAGACGTATAAAACAACTATTAGAGGCCAGGCGCAGTGGCTCATGCCTGCAATCCCAGCACTTTGGGAAGCCAAGGCAGGCAGATTACCTGAGGTCAGGAGTTCAACACCAGCCTGGCCAACATGGTGAAACCCCGTCTCTACTAAAAATACAAAAAATTAGCTGGGCGTGGTGGTGGGCACCTGTAATCCCAGCTACTCAGGAGGCTGAGGCAGGAGAATCGCTTGAACCCAGGAGGTGGAGGTTGCAGTGAGCCGAGATCGCACTATTGCACTCCAGCCTAGGCGACAACAGCAAAACTCCGTCTCAAAAAAAAAAAAAAAACCATTAGAAGGGTACAAGATAAATGGCAAACAGTGGTTCCCTATCTTTGGGGAAACAAGTTAGGCAGAAACAATGGGAGAAGAAAGGGAGGATTTTCTTACTTTTTATTTTGTATATTTTCCTGTATGGTTAGTATTTTACACAAGGGATATATGTTTATGGCAAAACCAACAGTTCCTAGGCAAACAGACAAAAACCCTGCATCTACACTGTGCTTTACCATTCCAGAAGCTCTTTCCATTCCACAATATTTCCTTTGATGCTTACGGTCCAGTGAGGCACAAAGAATAGGGAGCTCTCCCATTGTGAGGGTCAGAAAGGACAAGTGATTTGCCCAAGACCACAAGCAGAAGTGGGACAGAACCCAGTTCCCGTCTCCAATGCCAGCACAAAGCCTGGAAAGCTCCCTTTTCCAGGCAGCCACAGGAAAACCAGGACAATTCTGCCCTAATATCAAGACCCTCAAAGACTTCTGAGATTCAATTCCCTATTTGGGCTACCTGTGAAGGTATAAAGAGGCCACCCACCGCTTGGTACCCCAAATGATAAGCAGAGTTTTCTCCTATTGGTTAGCTGAGTAGAAGTCCAGGGTTTTGAGGTGTAGGATGGCTTCTCTGTAGGCAGATCCTCCTCTCACGGGATGGGTGCTGAGTTCCCCACCACAGCACAGAAGCTTCTTACAAAGAGGGGCCATGTCCTTTATAAATTCTAAATGTCACCTAGCACGCAGTTAGCACAAGATAGTAACTAACAAAGAAGAGGTCCCACCCTTCTACTCAAGGCCAGTCAAGGAGACTTAGTCCCCTTGAAGCCTAAGATATCCAACACGATCCAGTCTGCCTGGCTCACTAATTCCCCTCTCTGCTTAACATAAAATGCAGTTTATCACTCCCCACCAAGTTACCATCTGCAAAGATATGCCACAATACAAGGCACATTCTTACATCCAGGGACAAGGGAGAGAACTCCCTTGTTCTCCCTTCTCTCTACAGGTGTGGTGGCAGGCGCCTATAGTCCCAGCTACTCGGGAGGCTGGGACAGGAGAACTGCTTGAACCCAGGAAGCGGAGGTTGCAGTGAGCCGAGATCACGCCACTGCACTCCCAATGGGCAACAGAGCAAGACTCCGTCTCAAAAAAAAAAAAAAAAAGGCTACTGGAAAGCTACTAGTGTGTACTTCACCTCCTCCTTTAACCCATTCCTGATTACTTAGGGATGTGTTATTAGAACATAAATAAGATGGCCGGGCATGGTGGTTCACGCCTGTAATCCTTGCACTTTGGGAGGCTGAGGCATGCGGATCACCTGAGGTCAGGAGTTCGAGACAAGCCAGACCAAAATGGCAAAACCCTGTCTCTACTAAAAATACAAAAGTTAGCTGGGCGTGGTGGCGCACGCCTGTAGTCCCAGCTACTCGGGAGGCTGAGCGTTGCTTGAACCCAGGAGGCGGAGGTTGCAGCGAGCCAAGATCACGCCACTGCAATCCACTCTGGGTGACACAGCAAGACTATGACTCAAAAAAAAAAAAAAAAAAAAAAATAAAAGGCGAAAAAGGAGACAGCAGAAGCCAAGCACCTGGAAGATAATTTAACCACATGACTGCAATCCTGGAAAATAATTAGTAATGCTATTGCTAACACTATCACCTTTTGTTTATGCAGGACCTTCCTTCCTAAGGGTGCAAAAGGTTTTGCCAGATAGAGTCCATCTTCTTTAATTCCACCGAGGAAGAACTGGGTTGGGTCACACAGTAACCAACACTGCTCAGCACTTACTCTATAGTGCCTAAATGCTCGGCCTTTAGTAAAAAAGCTCGCCCCTAAGAAGCTTCAGAGACAGAAGATCTTACTCCTAGTGGGGGACAGACAGGTTAACAGTCACTTCCAGTACAGCGTAGTTGAGTGGTTTGAGAGCACAGAAAGGCCCCTTGCTGGGACAAGGGTTGAAGGATCAGACAAGGCTGCCATCCAGAGAACTCAGACATATCTTCCCTATCTGATTGTAAACTTGCACTGGAGTATCACCTGGCATTATACACTTAAGAGATCGAAACTTCTGGAAAGAAATTAATTTGGTGTTTGTTAGGAATTGGGGCCCTAAGGACTACCCCCATCAACTACACTAGAAACAAAAAAGCAAAGAATGGATCACGATGCAGCTATCAGCCCCATTTGTGGGAAGCATCCAAGTTAAGCCTGTTCTGTGGCATAAGAAGACCATCAAAGCCCTAAGAAAAGTGGGGCCAAGAAGTCTGGCTTCCTCAATGCCTGGATGTGTTCCATCAGTTTCACCCATTTTTCCGTCCATAAAATACTGGGAAACATGGATACTGAAACTCTCCACCCAGTCATCCACTGTGAGCAGCTTTCTGTCTATCCCCAGTCTTAATTACATTATGAATCCACCACCACCAACCTCGCCAGGACTGGAGAAGGCCAGCATATCACGATCATCAAAGGAGTCATCACAAAATAAGAGATGGGGAGGCCAGACATGGTGGCTCACACCTGTAATCCCAGCACTTTGGGAGGCCCAGGCGGGTGGATCACCTGAGGTCAGGAATTCAAGACCAGCCTGGCCAACAAGGTAAAACCCCGTCTTCACTAAAAATACAAAAAAATTAATCAAGCACAGTGGCAGGCACCTGTAATCCCAGCTACTCAGGAGGCCGAGGCAGGAGAACTGCTTGAGCCCAGGAGGTGGAAGATGCAGTGAGCTGAGATCACGCTACTGCACTCTAGCCTGGATGACAGAGCAAAACTCTGTCTCGGGGAAAAAAAGAAAAAAACAAGAGATGGGGAGAAATACCAACAATCTTTGCACAGACTGCTCATTGATGATGTTCCTAATCTCATCTTTTTTACTGCTTCATCACAAGAAAGGAGATTCCGTTTTACTCCCACCTCAAAATGCTCCTGGCTACAAGGCAGAAATCAAAAGGTTTATTTTAGATTTAATAGAACAAAGCCTTTTCCTATTTGCAGAGCTCCAAAATGGGAAATGTATTCATTCAACAAATATTTACCAAGTGTCATCTATTTATCTATCTATCTATCTATCTATCTATCTATCTATCTATCTATCTATCTATCGAGATGAAGTCTTGCTCTTGTGCCCCAGGTTGCAGTGCAATGGCAGGATCTCAGTTCACTGCAACCTCCACCTCCTGGGTTCAAGCGATTCTCCTGTCTCAGCCTCCCGAGTAGCTGGGATTACAGGCGCCTACCACCACGCCCGGCTAATTTTTTGTATTTTTAGTAGAGACAGGGTTTCACCATGTTGGCCATGCTGGTCTCGAACTCCTGACCTCAGGTGATCCACCTGCCTTGGCCTCCCAAAGTGCTGGGATTGACAGGCATGAGCCACCGTGCCCAGCCCCAAGTGTCCTTTATATGCCAGGCACCATGCTATAAGCTATGAACTCATTATGAACTATGAGTTCATAACTTGCTATGAACTGCAAGAAAGATATCACCC
Organism: Piliocolobus tephrosceles; assembly: GCF_002776525.5. Lineage (NCBI taxonomy): Eukaryota > Metazoa > Chordata > Mammalia > Primates > Cercopithecidae > Piliocolobus > Piliocolobus tephrosceles. The sequence goes on from NC_045438.1 coordinate 125,315,197, forward strand.
TTATTTTATTTTACTTTGTTTTGTTTCTAATTTTTTTAGAGATTGGGTCTGGCTCTGTCACCCATTCTGGAGTGCAGTGGTACAATCATAGCTCACTGCAGCCTCAAACTCCTGGGTTCAAGTGATCCTCCCACCTCAGCCTCCTCCTGAGGGTTAGGACCACAGGCACAAGCCACCATACCCAGCTAAGTTTTGTATGTTTTTTGTAGAGACAGAATCTCATTATGTTGCACAGTCAGTCTGGCTTCAAACTCTTGGCCTCAAGTGATCCTCCTGCCTCAGCCTTCCAAAGTGCTGGGATTCTAGGAGTGAGCTACTATACCCAGCCAGCTTCATTTTAGAGACTAAGATGAGACCAAGAATCCTACTGTTAAGGAACTTGCCTAAAGTTGCACAGGTGGTGAGTGGCAGAATGAGGATTTAAACCAGGTCGGCCTAGCTCCACAATCAGATTCTTTCACACTATTCATTACCATTCCCACAAACTCCTTTCCACCACATGCTCTGCAAAGTCCCCTGTCTACAGGAGATCAGCCCAGTGAAAGAAACAGACAAGTAAACAGAGCCCTCACCAAACAACATGGTAAGTGTCAAAACAGAGGTTCAAAGAAAATGCTGCAGGGGGCCACGAGGAGGAAAGAAAAAACAGGGGAGGCTTCTCACTGGAGGTGACAAAGGAGCTGGGTCTTAGGGGATGGGCAGTTTCAGAGGCAGAGGTGAGCATTAAGGACTGAGTGAAGTACACAGGCAAAGAAGATGAAGGTAAATGGATGCCCATGACAGGTTCAGGAGCAGTGAGAAATTTGGGAGCAATGAAGCACAGGACAGATGAGGTGGAGTGGGAGCAACTCAGGCTAATGGTCTGGGTCTGGACCAGTATAAGGAGCCTTTTGGCATGCCAAGCTAGACAGTGTGGGCTTTAACTTAAGTAAGGAAGAACCCATGGCATTTCTAAGGGAAGACTTTTTTTTTTTTTTTTTTGAAATGGAGTCTCGCTCTGTCACCCAGGCTGGAGTACAATTAAACGATCTTGGCTCACTGCAACCTGTACCTCCTGGGTTCAAGCGATTCTCCTGTCTCAGCCTGCTGAGTAGCTGGGATTACAGGTGTGCATCACCACGCCTGGCTAATTTTTGTATTTTTAGTAGAGACAGGGTTTCACCATGTTCATCAGGCTGGTCTCGAACTCCTGACCTTGTGATCCACCCACCTCAGCCTCCCAAAGTGCTGGGATTACACGTGTGAACCACCACGCCCAGCCAGGAAGACTACTGTATAGGAAAGTAATTTTGACAGCACCATAGAAGATAAGATTGGCATGAGATGAGACTGCTCACCACATTTTATTCATTCTACATGCACCATAACATCATAAAGTATCTATGGCCGGGCGCGGTGGTTCACACCTGTAATCCCAGCACTTTGGGAGGCCGAGACAGGCAGATCACCTGAGGTCAGGAGATCAAGACCATCCTGGCTAACACGGTGAAACCCCGTCTCTACTAAAAATACAAAAAAAAAAAATTAGCTGGGCATGGTGGGCGCCTGTGGTCCCAGCTACATGGGAGGCTGAGGCAGGAGAATGATGTAAACCCGGGAGGCGGAGCTTGCAGTGAGCTGAGATCCAGCCACTGCACTCCAGCCTGGGCAACAGAGCAAGACTCCGTCTCAAAAAAAAAAAAAAAGGCACCTATTACGGCTCAGCACTGTCCTAAATGCTACAAACACAGTAGTGAATAAGACATAGTCTCTGTTCTCAGGGCACTTAGTCTTATGAGAATCAGACAAGTAAATAGGCACTTATGACACAGCATAAGTATCAGACAGAAGCACAGAAGAAGGGCACTCAAGGGGGCAGGGGTGAAATCCTAAAGGAAGTGACATTTAAACTGAGATGTGAAGGACAAAAAGGAAGGCAAAGGAGTAGCACCAGTGTACACAAAGATCTAGAGGCTAGAATGAGGTCAGTTCAGAGAGCTGAATCCAGGTGAGAAATGAAGTTTCCTTCACCCAGAGGTCGTTGGCATTCAAAATATGGTGGTGAGAAGGAAGTGAAGGGATTGGCTTCATAAATACCTGAATAAGAGGCACTCTGAGAATCCATTTACACAAGAAAGAAAACAGTAAAAGGGAAGAATCAGCTCAAAATACATCATCCTTCACCTTGCAACTCCACAGTTGACCAAAATGTGACCCGCATCCAGAAAATCTGAGGACTTCTACCAAAGTACAAAGGTATACTCTGCAGAGATAACACGTTTCAGCACGCTGACTGCCACGCAATGCAAGATAAAGTACACTATCCTAAGATATATGGCTCCCGAGTTCATGGAGTGGGGAGCAATTCGTCTGACAGATACTGTCTGCTTCTCAAAATCACATGTGCCAAACAAACAGGAAAGGTCATCAGAGGGCCAGCGCAGAGTTCCCAGGGAAAGCCCAAGTCCTGAGCCCCCAATTCCCCTGAAATCTAATTAGATGACAGACACGCGCCTACTTTAATGGCAGGGTAGAGAGTCATTTGTTGAAGAAAAAGAAGGGCCCTTAGGGTGTGTTAAATAGACAGGACATGACTCAGAAGGAGGAGGAGAGTGAATCTTAAATACAGGGCAAAGGAAAGCCAGTCAATCAAAGCTTGGGCACACCTCTGCCTCAAGGCTACACTGGGCCTCCTGCCTGGCTAAAGGGAGAGACTGAGCACCGCTGCCAGGGCCTTCTTCAAACAACACAGGCTTCTTCGGCAGCACATTTGTTTTCCATTTTCCCCTCTAGCTGAGGGGAGGGAGCTATTTAAAATGCCACTGTTTTTTTTTTTTTTTTTTCTGTGTAGTTTGCTACTTCCTATTTTTACTATTTATTGTTTTAAATTTTATTAATTTTATTCAGGAAAGACATTAAGTTTTGTTTTTTTTTTTGGGGGGGGTGATGTCTTGCTTTTTTAAAAAAAATTATATCCAGACTACGAATCTAATATTTACTATGGCTAATCAACTGCTCATGTCAGTAATCAAAGTCAGAAATGAGCCTTATATGTACATCTACATTAATAAACACACACACCCCTTTAAGGTGTGCTCAGTGTAGATTCTAATGTCAGTCTGCCCACTCAACCCAGGCCCAAAGTTGCATCACATCACCAAGTTGAATCATGAAGACAGCCCAGATTTGGCTGACATGGCACAGAAGTTCCCGCCCCACAGCCCATGCACCAGTTACTAGTTCTGAGAGGAAAGAGGGTTGTGATGAAAAACTCAGCCCCTAAACATTTTTTTAAATAATCAAAAAAGTTTCTACTACAATATGGATATACATTTAACCATCTTGACAAACAAACATGAACCAGGATACAGTCAAACAAACAAGAGACACAAATTACCACTAGGCATATTTAAGTTAACTTGTATCAACCTAAAGAAAAAAAAGCTCAACTGCTGAAGCTAGATTGCCTAGGTTCAAATCCCAGCTCTGTCACTTACTAGCTGGGTGATCTTAAGCAAATTACTTAACCACTCTGTCTCCATTTTCTCATCTGTAAGACAGGGATAATAAGTTATCTACTTCATATGATCATGAAATTAAATTAATTGGCCAGGCACGATGGCTCATGCCTGTAATCCCAGCACTTTGGGAGGCAGAGGTGGGCAGATCGCCTGAGGTCAGGAATTCGACACCAGCATGACCAATGTGGTGAAACCCCCATCTCTACTAAAAATACAAAAATTAGCCAGACATGGTTGTGGGCACCTGTAATCCCAGCTACCTGGGAGGCTGAGGCAGGAGAATCACTTCAATCTGGGAGGCGGCGGTTGCAGTGAGGAGAGCGCCATTGTACTCCAGCCTGGGCGACAAGAACGAGACTCCGTCTCAAAAAAAAAAGTCAAAAATTAAATCAGTTAATACATGAAAAGCCCTTACAACAATCCTAGGCACAGAATGTGCTCAATAAGCACCATTATTGTTATTATCATCATTACTCAACTGCAAAGATAATTGTATAGCCTCACAGCTTCAAACAAGAAATCACTGGCATTTTAACATCGCTTTAAATAGCCTAATGAGGATATTCTCACAACAAAAAAATCTGTATTGTCCAAAAGCTCTGCTTCATCTCTTTAACATCAGGCTAGCAGCCCAAACCAATGTAGATGCTATACAGACAGCAGGTTCAACCATGAAGCAGAAATCAGTGCTGAGATCTGACTAGTATAACTAAAACATACTGTCAGGCACTGAGTAAGCATATTAATGTATTAACTAATTTACCCTCGAAACAACCCTATGCGATAGATACTCTTACTACCCACATTTGATTGATGAGAAAACTGAGGCATATAAAGCTATGCAATTAATAAAGGTCACAGAGCTACAAATGGCAGTCAGTGCCTTTTTTTTTTTTTCTTTTTTTTGGAGATGGAGTCTCGCTCTGTCTCCTGGCTGGAGTGCAGTGGTGCAATCTCAGCTCGCTGCAACCTCTACCGCCCGGGTTCAAGCGATTCTCCTGCCTCAGCCTCCTGAGTAACTGGGACTACAGACGCGCACCACCACACCCAGCTAATTTTTGTATTTTTAGCAGAGATGGGGTTTCACCTTGTTGGCCAGGATGGTCTCGATCTCTTGACCCCGTGATCCGCCTGCCTTGGACTCCCAAAATGCTAGAATTACAGGAGTGAGCCACTGCACCCGGCCAGTGCTTTCTTTTTTTGTTGTTTCTTGGAGACTGCATCTCTTACGCTGCCCAGGCTGGAGTACAATGGGTATTCACAGGTGTCATCATAGTGCACTGCAGTCTCAAACTCCTGGCCTCAAATGTTCCTCCCATCTCAGTCTCCCAAGTAGCTGGGACTACAGGTATGTGCCACCATGCCAGGCTCAGAGTCAGTGCTATTAACCGTTATGTGTGTTCACCACACTACCCTTGGGTGACTACAATTATAATTTTCAAGGGGGCACAAACTGTCCTCAGGAAAAGGAGGTTCTCAACAGTCAGAAATGGAGTCACAGCTATATATCATCAGTTCTTCAGATACCTAAAGGTACTGAAGCTGACCTAGGAACAGCGACTTGGGTTGTTCCGTCTGGAGTAAGCCTTTGGTTGGGGGGAAGTAGAGAGCAGATAGTTAATGAAGAGTGTTAGATCAAACCAGACCTCCCAGTCCACCATGAAGCAATGCTGATCCTGAAGCAGGCTTCAGTAAGAAGGCTACTCCCAACTCTGGCTAGGGCATAACACTCACCAAAGGAAGTGAAGGCCACATTCACTGTGTTCTCCGGCTCCAGTCTCCTTCCTTTCTCTCCAATACCAAATCCACCACCTCTCAGGCCATGCTTAGTTTGGCTAGTGAAACTGATTTTTTCAAAAGTGGTCTGATGGGAAGATTACAGAGGAGAGAAAAAAACTACCAGAAAAGAAAAGAGCAAATTCCATGATCCTTTCTTTCCATCACCACACTTGTCCAACTGTAAAGCAGCTCTCAAATATTAGGGATCTCAAGGACAGGGAGTGAGGTGCTAAACATTACCAGAGCTTTACATCAGTCTGCTTGATCTCTTACCAGAAACTGCTCTATATTTTTTCTCCATAATCCCAACCTGCCTTTCCCTCACCTCTGATACCCCCACCAAAATCCACATCCCCAGAGGAACACTAATGAGCCCTTCTTACCAAAAGAGCAAAAGTAGACACGCAGCGAGAATGAATTCAGGAGTTGGTGACAGCAAGTACCTAAATGGTCAGTGAACGCGATCAGAATTTGTTTTCTCATGACTCCCCACCATCTGTCACCCACAAATCTCCACTTCCAGGCAGGACTCCAAAGTGAAAATGTGATGGGGAAATTGAAGCAGAAACAATGAGCATGTAGGAAACTGCTTGTGACAGGGATGTCTTTAAATCCTTCAGCCTGGTCTCTAGGCCTCTGTCCAGGTTTGCTTGCATAGATGAAGGCACACAAAGCTTAATTCTACACCAACTCTCAAAAGTCAGCCTGCAATCTACGCCAAACACTAACTTAAGGACCTCAGACAAAGGACAACCTCTATAGAAGAGAGCCCTTCTCAGACCAAATGATTGTTGGCATCACTCTAAGCCCATGCATCCTCCTCCCAGGGAGCATGCCAGCCAGAAACCTGTCATTGGAAGCCACCTTACCCGCTCTGGGGTTGGGCTGGGGCAAGTCGCTATTTTTTCTTCTTTCCAAGTAGGCAATGTAATTTCTTCCAGTCCCTGGGGCACCTGAATCTTCTGCTGAAATTGGGGCAGATGCTGCTACAGGAGCTGTGGAAAGGCTGATCTAAGCCTAGAAGAGTGTCATTTGACTGGTTTTAGTTCCCTCCTTAGCGGATCTGCCCCGCATCCTCCAGATCTCTCTTCCTTACTATCCCACTCTACTAGAAAGATCCCTTTCCCCTCCGGCCGGTCAGATACAGTCGGGCCTCTATCTCACGCTCCAGGCTTCTTTATTCGCGGCTAAAGAAATTCTCCTCCAACTTGTGACTCTGCTTCTCCAGCACCCGCACAACATCTACTTCGGGCTGCCCCACCCCAAATCTCCCTCCCCTAGGGCTGCCACTGGACCGTAGGGCCCCGGTCCGCCCCAGCTCCTTTTTTTCCTCTCCGCCTCGGACCTTACTCCATTCCATCTCCTCTTTTCAACCCTGAAGCCAGTACCCACTTCGCCCCTACTACAGACTAGGGCCCCCGCAATCCCCCCCAACTCTGGCTTCCCCGCCCGACTACTCCAACCCCACAACAAACTTTCCGCCGCTGCCAGCTGCGTTCAGGTCGCCATCTTGCCGCGGGGCAGGCCGGGTAGTGGCCAGGGCCGCGGGAATCCCCACGCACTTGGCGTCCCACGTCATCGGAGGCGGGGCTATGGGGGCAGGGCCTGGGGTTGGGGAAGTGGCACACTACGTGATGGCGAAAGATGGGGCTCTCTTGAAAGCAGGGATTGGAGGTTTGGCCGCAGAAGAAAGGACGTATGAGGAGCCGGGCAATAGCAGGAAGAGGGGAAAGACTCTAGTACTGAAAGAAAGAAAGAAAGAAAAAAAAAAAAGAATAGGGGAACACAGCTCAAAGATACAGTGGGGCCGGGCGCGGTGGCTCACGCCTGTAATCCCAGCAGTTCGGGAGGCCGAGGCGGGCAGATCACGAGGTCAGGAGATCGAGACCATCCTGGCTAACACGGTGAAACCCCGTCTCTACTAAAAAAATACAAAAAATTAGCCGGGCGTGGTGGCGGGCGCCTGTAGTTCCAGCTACTCGGGAGGCTGAGGCTGGTGTGCACCTGGGAGGCGGAGCTTGCAGTGAGCAGAGATGTGCCACAGAGCGAGACTCCGTCTCAAAAAAAAAAAAAAAAAAAAAAGATACAGTGGGAGAGAGAATCGTGCTACTACTTCCCCGTAATCCAAAGAATAAAACCAGCTTTTCAGTTTGGCATTCAAACATCCGCATGATCCAGCCTCTTCCACCTTCATCAGCCTCATTTTTTGCCTCTCCTGGGGACTTCAGGTTCCCAAATTGTCCTTTGTTTTCAGGACATCGGACCTTAAAATGTCTAATCTCGGCCGGGCACGGTGGCTCAAGCCTGTAATCCCAGCACTTTGGGAGGGCGAGACGGGCGGATCACGAGGTCAGGAGATCGAGACCATCCTGGCTAACACGGTGAAACCCCGTCTCTACTAAAAAAATACAAAAAACTAGCCGGGCGAGGTGGCGGGTGCCTGTAGTCCCAGCTACTCGGGAGGCTGAGGCAGGAGAATGGTGTAAACCCGGGAGGCAGAGCTTGCAGTGAGCTGAGATCTGGCCACTGCACTCCAGCCTGGGCCACAGAGCGAGACTCCGTCTAAAAAAAAAAAAAAAAAAAAAAAAAAGATGTCTAATCTCTCTCCTCCTCCCTTGCATCATCAATTCCTCCTACTCCTTCAAACCATCAGCTCAAATGTCACCTCCTGCAGAAAGCCTTCCCTTTAGTGCTCCTTTTGCTGGGCATCACTAGCAACTTGTATATAGCTTTCTTGTAGCTGTCCCGTGCAGTGTAATTATTTATTTACATGTTATATCACTTTCGCCCTGATGCTTCTTCAAGGCAAAAACTATGTTTGATTTCATCTTCATACTCCCTAGCAGGTGCTTGGCACACAGTAATTGCTAATGAATAAATGGCATGTTTTCCTCCAATGCAGTAAGCATATTTCTGCCTCAGGGTCTCTAAGTTTGCTGTTCCCCATACCTGGAATGTTCTTCCTCCAAATATTGACTCTCATTTGTGTCTTTGCTCAAGCGTCATCACTTTAGAGAAGCCTTCCTTGGCCACTCAATCTAAATCAGCATCCCTATTCTCCTTTACCCTGCTTTAATGTTTTCATTCATAGTACTTATCATTATCTGACATTATATTAAATATTTGTTTGTTTATTGACCGTCTCCCCACTACAAAGCAAACTCCAGAGGTCTGGGATGTTTTCTTGCTCATCACAGCATCCCCAGTGTCTGAAACAATGCCTGGCGTAATAGGTATTCAATAATTTTTTTTTATTCTGTTTGTTTAATTAATTAATTTTTTTTTTGAGACAGGGTCTCAATCTGTTGCCGATGCTAGAGAGTAGTGGCACAATCTCGGCTCACTGCAACCTCTGCCTCCCGGGTTCAAGTGATTCTCCCACCTCAGTTTCCTGTGTAGCTGGGATTACAGGCGCATGCCACCACACCCAGCTAACTTTTTGTATTTTTAGTAGAGACGGGGGTTCCACCATGTTGGCCAGGCTGGTCTCGAACCCCTGAGCTCAAGTGATCTGCCTGCCTCGGCCTTCCAAAGTGCTGAGATTACAAGTGTGAGCCACTGTGCCCGGCCAATAAATATTTATTAAATGAATAAATGGTATGTAGGTGAGTGAGTGACAGATTTTAGAATATACTGGTGGAGAAGAAGGGTTGAAAATACTATAAAATAAGAAAATGCATAGGTGGAAGTTACATGACCTTAAGGCCTCACTTAGCCCTATCAGGAATAGTAGCAAAGACAAGCCCCAGACTCAGCAAAGGAGAGAGTGAGATGAGAATCAGGTGGAATTCTGGAGCTGGGTCCTCAGGCAGCACAGCCATCCTAGGAAAGTCCCAGGGCACCAAGCAGGCCACTTAGAGGAAAAGAGGCAGGCTGGAGGCCAGGAGTCTCCTGAGACCTAAAGACCTCATCCACCCCGAGCCCAGGCCTCTCTTGGCCAGATGGTTCCGGAGAAGCATCTGTCCCTCCATAAATTATCCAGGGCTCCCTCCAGCCTATCCTCTCTGGTGACAGCCGGAACAATTGTCCAGGAATTCCATCTGCTCCCCTGTCCCTCTCCCCTCCACATCTCATCAACATTTCAGAACAGCAAGGTATCCCATTTCCCTGGGCCTAGGGATGGATCTGGGTCTGCCCCTTGGTGAAGCTGATCTCAAGTACCAACCCCCAACGCACACACACAAAAACCTCAGCAGAGGCTCCCCGATCCCCAGAGGGAGAGGTCAGCCGTTTTTATTTCCCATCCCATCCATGCCTTTCTATCCTATACATCTTTTTTAAAATTAATTTAATAAAATTACACTAAATAAACCAGCCTGGCCAACATAGCGAAACCCCTTCTCTACCAAAAATACAAAAATTAGTTGGGCATGGTGGCATGCACCTGTAGTCCCAGCTACTCGGGAGGCTGAGGCAAGAGAATTGCTCGAACTCGGGAGGGGAGGTTGTGGTGAGCCAAGATCATGCCACTGTGCTCCAGCCTGGGCGACAGAGCAAGACTCCATTTCAAAAATATATATATATATATATATATATATATATGACTTTTGCTGTTTACCAAAAGGTATGTGGCTGAAGGAAGAAATGTAGGAAGCTGGTTTGCTTTTCTAAATAGATATAATTCCTAGATATCGTTTCAGCCTTTCCAGAAATTGTTTTGAGGTTCACAAGGAGAGAAAGGCTGTTGTACTTTCAATTATAGATTTGAAAAGCAATTCAAGTTTATATTTTGAAACAAAGGAAGTATCAGTTAACATAAACATACCTTTGAAAAGCATGGGAATCACAGTCCTCTAGAGTTTTTAATTATTATTATTATTATTTTTTAAGACGGAGTTTCACTCTTGTTGCCCAGGCTGGAGTGCAATGGCATGATCTCAACTCATTGCAACCTCCACCTCCTGGGTTCAAGCGATTCTCCTGCCTCAGCCTCCCAAGTAGCTGAGATTACAGGTGCCCACAACCACGCCCAGATAATTTTTGTATTTTAGTAGAGACAGGTTTTCACCATGTTGGTCAGGCTGGTCTGAAACTCCTGACCTCAGGTGATCTACCTGCCTCAGCCTCCCAAAGTGCTGGGATCACAGGTATGAGCCACCATGCCAGGCCTATTATTATTACTATTATTTGAAACAGAATCTCGCTCTGTCGTCCAGGCTGGAGTGCAGTGGCGCGTTCTCGGCTCATTTCAACTTCCACCTCCCGGGTTCAAGCAATTCTCTGCCTCAGCCTCCCGAGTAGCTGGGATTACAGGTGCCCACCACCATGCCCAGCTAATTTTTGTATTTTTAGTAGAGACAGGGTTTCACTATCTTGACCAGGCTGGTCTTGAACTCCTGACCTTGTGATCCACCTGCCTCAGCCTCCTAAAATGCTGGGATTACAGGCGTGAGCCACCATGCCTGGCCTATTATTATTTTTAATATGGAAGGCTTTACAAATTCATGTGTCATCCTTGCAAAGGGGCCATGCTAATCTTCCCTGAATCATTCCAGTTTTAGTATATGTGCTGCCAAAGCAAGCACAAGTTTAACTTTTAACATGTGAAAGATAAAGTTATCTTCATTGTAGTGAGGCTGGTTTACTGCATCATTCCCCCCTCTGTGGATGGACAAACTCACTTGTATACCTAAATATTTCTTAGACCACAATTACATAGTTGTTCACTATCTCTGTGAGAGAACCATGAGGAAAGTGGTAAAAATTAGGGGCTTCTAGCTTTCAGGGTCTTAAGAAATAGCTGCAAGTTGCAGAATAGTCAGTCTCACTTCATTTTGATGACAATTTTCATATGTTTGGTGTCTATAGGGCTGCAGGTATGCAGGGCCCAGCTGCACAAACATGGTCAAGCATTTCTTAAGGCATAATCCACCCGGGTCCAAGGCAGTCCTTTCTGATAATTTAATTTATATGAATTAGTCACCCTGCTGGGACAGACGTGCTTGGTGTGGAGTCTGGGGTTGGCATGACACACTCTACATAGGCAAAAGGGGTCTTGGAATAGAAGCAGTGGACAAAGATAGCAATTTGAGCTTCAGGTATTGAAGGAAATTGCTGGGAAAGAGGAGTCGAAACCTTGCTGGGCTCAGCCCCACAGTCATGTGACCTGTTCATTATGATAGCTAGAAAGGCCTTAGGCCATATGCAGCCTTTTTGATTGCCACTGACATTATCTACTAACAATGTGAAACCATGAGGCTAACTATGTTCCTATTTGTGACTCTGATTTTGTGATGCTGAACCGTGTATACACGGTTGTTATAACAATGATTTCGAAACTTCAAGAGGTGATAATTTAATCTACTTCCCTGGGTTTAAGTTATACACATTTCCTAATTCTTCAGTCTATTAATAGAAGTCCACAGCTGCCAACTTGGTGAATAAGCTTTTATTAGATGTAATGACTTTTTCCTAACTTGAGATGTTGAATTTTATGGAAGTGTAAGAAATGTAATTTTAAAGACCTTAAAACTTGGTGAGAACTTTAATTCTTCATATTATTAAAACCATTTGGCCAGACACGGTGGTTCACGCCTCTAATCCCAGCACTTTGGGAGGCCGAGGCGGGCAGATCACCTTAGGTTGGGAGTTCAAGACCAGCCTGACCAAAATGGAGAATCCCGTCTCTGTTAAAAATACAAAAAATTTGGCCGGGCACAGTGGCTCAAGCCTGTAATCCCAGCACTTTGGGAGGCCGAGACGGGCGGATCACGAGGTCAGGAGGTCGAGACCATCCTGGCTAACACGGTGAAACACCGTCTCTACTAAAAATACAAAAACTAGCTGGGCGAGGTGGCGGGCGCCTGTAGTCTCAGCTACTCGGGAAGCTGAGGCAGGAGAATGGCGTAAACCCGGGAGGCGGAGCTTGCAGTGAGCTGAGATCCGGCCACTGCACTCCAGTCCGGGCGACAGAGCAAGACTCTGGCTCAAAAAAAAAAAAAAAGAAAAAAAAAATACAAAAAATTTGCCGGGCATGGTGGTACATGCCTGTAATCCCAGCTACTCAGGAGGCTGAGGCAGGAGAATCGCTTGAACCCAGGAGGAAGAGGTTGCAGTGAGCCGAGATCACGCCATTGTACTCCAGCCTGGGCAACAAGAGTGAAACTCCATCTCAAAAAAAAAAAAAAAAACTCTCAAAAGATACTTAAAGTAGGAATTCAAATAAATATGTGTACACCTGTGTTCATAGCAGCATTATTTTACAATAGCCAAAAGGTAGAAACAACACAAATGTTCATTGATGGATTAATGGATAAACAAAATGTAGCAAATACATACAATGGAATATTATTCAGCCTTGAAAAGGAAGGAATTCTGACACAGGCTACAACATGGATAAACCTTGAGGATACCACACAAAGTGAAATAAGCCAGTCACAAAAAGAGAAATACTGAATGATTCCACTTATTTTAGGTACCTAGAGCAGTCAAATTCATAGAGATAGAAAATAGAATGGTAGGCCGGGTGCTGTGACTCACGCCTATAATCCCAGCACTTTGGGAGGTCAAAGCGGGCAGATCACAAGGTCAGAAGTTTGAGACCAGCCTGGTCAACATGGCGAAACTCTGTCTCTACTAAAAATTCAAAAACTAGCCAGGCGCGGTGGCTCAAGCCTGTAATCCCAGCACTTTGGGAGGCCGAGACGGGCGGATCACGAGGTCAGGAGATCGAGACTATCCTGGCTAACACGGTGAAACCCCGTCTCTACTAAAAATACAAAAACTAGCCGGGCAAGGTGGCGGGCGCCTGTAGTCCCAGCTACTCCGGAGGCTGAGGCAGGAGAATGGCGTAAACCCGGGAGGCGGAGCTTGCAGTGAGCTGAGATCCGGCCACTGCACTCCAGTCCGGGCGACAGAGCGAGACTCCGCCTCAAAAAAAAAAAAAAAAAATTCAAAAACTAGCCAGGTGTGTTGGCAGATGCCTGCAATCCTAGCTACTTGGGAGGCTGAGGCAGAGAATTACTTGAACCTGGGAGGCGGAGGTTGCAGTTAGCCGAGATCACGCCACTGCCTTCCAGCCTCGGTGATAGAATGAGACTCTGTCTCAAAAAAAAGGAAAAGAAAGAAAATAGAATTGTTATTGCCAGGGGCTGTAAAAAATTAGGAGTTAGTGTTGTGTTCTTATTTTGTTTGTTTGTTTGTTTTATTAATTTTAGGGGCAGAGTCTCGCTCTGTTGCCCAGGCTGTAGTGTAGTGGCATGATCATAGTTCACTGTAACCTCAAACTCCTGGGCTCAAGTGATCCTCTAGACTTAGCTTCCCAAATAGCTGGGACTCTAGGCACACCTGCCTAATTTTTTTATTTTTTGGAGGGCATCTATGTTCACCACTGTACCAGCAATGCTTTTTAACTTTTTTATAGAAACGGAGTCACACTTTGTTGTCCAGGCTGGTCTTGAAGTCCTGGACTCAATAGATCCTCCTGCCTCGGCCTCCCAAATTGCTGGGATTAACAGGCATGAGTCACCACGCCTGGCCATCCACACATCTTTACATGATACCAAGTCTTGTTTTCTGGCTTCTGGTGAGATCTCACTTTCCCAACTCTAAAGCAGGAACTCCCTGAGAGCAGAGCTTGTTTCCCCCACCTCAGACTTCGGGCACCCTGAGGCTAGAGTCTGTGCCTGCCCTCTCAGACTGTGATTTGAATTCTAGGAAAGCTCAGAAAGTGCAGGAGTGGTTTATCTCTCTTTTCTGGACTGCACCTGTTTGTCAGACTCTGCTTCACTCTGACCCAGTAGGGCCTGGGTAGTTCTCCAGCCCCTCATCTCTCTGTTGAATCAGGAAGTCCTCCCTCCATCCCAGGTCAACACCTGAAAGTTGGCCTTGAAAGTGTAACCAGGAAGCTTAACTTCAAAATGCTTTTTCAAACCTTTCTTTTCCTTTCTCTGGGGTCTCAAGATGTAACCTTGAAGCTTACTGTGGAAACCATTTTTTCTCCCTTCTCCTTATTCATAAAATATAGCCTTGAAACGTACTTTCTTTCAGGCCAGGAGCGGTGGCTCACGCCTGTAATCCTGGCACTTTGGGAGGCTAAGGTAGGTGGATTGCCTGAGGTCAGGAGTTCCAGACCAGCCTGGGCAACATGGTGAAACCCCGCCTCTACTAAAATACAAAAAATTAGTTGGGCGTGACGGTGTGCGCCTGTAATCCCAGCTACTTGGGAGGCTGAAACAGGAGAATCTCTTGAACCCCGGAGGCGGAGGTTACAGTGAGCCAAGATCGCGCCGTTGCACTCCAGCCTAGGCCGCAGAGTGAGGCTTTGTCTCAAAAAAAAAAAAAAAAAGAAAGAAAGAAAAAAAAAAGAAATGTACTTTCTTCTTTCTTTTTTCTTGTTCTGAGACAGAGAGTCTTGCTGTGTCACCCAGGCTGGAGTACAGCGGCACAATCTCGGCTCATCGCAACCTCTGCCTCCCGGGTTCAAGCGACTCTCCTGCCTCAGCCTCCCAAGTAGCTGGGATTACAGGCACATGCCACCAAGCCCAGCTAATTTTTGTATTTTTAGTAGAGATGGGATTTCACCATGTTGGCCAGGCTGGTCTTGAACTTCTGACCTCGGGTGATCCGCTTGCCTTGGCCTCCCAAACCGCTGGGATTATAGGCATGAGCCACCACGCCTGGCAACCTCGTTATTTTTAACTGGACTCTGTAAGTGGCGACTCACTCCATCACCCGGTCTGGAATGCAGTGGTGCGATCTCGGCTCACTGCAACCTCTGCCTCCCGGGTTCAAGCAATTCTCCTGCCTCAGCCTCCTGAGTAGCTGGGTGCACACCACTACGCCTGGCTAATTTTTGTATTTTTAGTAGAGGTGGGTTTTCACCAGGCTGGTCTCAAACTCCTGACCTCAAATATCTGCCCGCCTCGGTCTCCCAAAGTGCTGGGGTTACAGGTGTTAGCCACGACACCTGGCCCAGAAACTTCAAGTAAATCTCCAGGGATGACTCCTTTAGCAGCTACTGGAAGGGCTGGACCACAACCCATATGTGATGTTGGTGCCTCCTCCACCACCTCATCACCCTGTGTAGTTCCAGAGTGGGAGGGGCTCCATAAGCACATGAAGGAGTGGTACCGCGATGCTTCACATGCATAGTTCTGGCTATGAGTGACCCTCTTGTCTTTCCAGATCTGTGTACATGCATCTGCACACCCTTGTGGTTTCAATGGGTGTGTTCTTTTGCTTGACTTTTTTTTTTTTTCCCTTGAGACAGAGTTTCACTCTTGTTGTCCAGGCTGGAGTGCGATGGCGTGATCTCGGCTCACTGCAATCTCCATCTCCCAGGTTCACGCAATTCTTCTTCAGCCTCCCCAGTAGCTGGGATTACAGGCACCCTCCACCATGCCTGGCTGATTTTTTTTTTTTTTTTTGAGAGGGAGTCTTGCTATGTCGCCCGGGCTGGAGTGCAGTGGCCGGATGCCGGCTCACTGTAAGCTCCGCCTCCCAGGTTTACGCCATTCTCCTGCCTCAGCCTCCCGGGTAGCTGGGACTACAGGCGCCCGCCACATCGCCCAGCTAGTTTTTTGTATTTTTTAGTAGAGACGGGGTTTCACCCTGATAGCCAGGATGGTCTCGATCTCCTGACCTCGTGATCCGCCCGTCTCGGCCTCCCAAAGTGCTGGGATTACAGGCTTGAGCCACTGCGCCCGGCGCCTGGCTAATTTTTTGTGTTTTTAGTAGAAACAGGGTTTCACCATGTTGGCCAAGCTGGTCTCGAACTCCTGACCTCAGGTGATCCACCCGCCTTGGCCTCCCCAAGTGCTGGGATTACAGGTGTGAGCCACCACACCCCGCCTGCTTGACATTTTGGATAGGAGCTGCATTACTGCACATTCATCCTATCAGAGGGCAAAGCCTCCTATCACTTTTCTTTTTTTTTTTGTTTGAGATGGAGTCTGGCTCTGTCGCCCAGGCTGGAGTGCAGTGGCCAGATCTCAGCTCACTGCAAGCTCCGCCTCCCGGGTTCCCGCCATTCTCCTGCCTCAGCCTCCCGAGTAGCTGGGACTACAGGCGCTGCCACCTCGCCCGGCTAGATTTTTGTATTTTTTTAGTAGAGACGGGGTTTCACCGTTAGCCAGGATGGTCTCGATCTCCTGACCTCGTGATCCGCCCGTCTCGGCCTCCCAAAGTGCTGGAATTACAGGCTTGAGCCACCGCGCCCGGCCCCTATCACTTTTCAGCTCACCCTAAAGTCCACCATCGGTATCCTCCCTGGCCCAGCTCCCTTTTTCCCTGAGCAGGTATTTTCAGCTATCCTAAGCATGGTATGCATGGCCTGAGCTTTGGCACAACAGCCCTGGAGGCACACGATAAGTGTGCCAAAACACACATGCGCACAAACAGCCAAAAGGTGGGGAACAATGGCTGGGTTTGGATTTCAGCCCTGGGGCCACTGGCTCCACCTCCCGTGGTGAGGTAGGGGTGGGATGGGGGAAGGAAACAATCACAGGGAGAGAACATTGTTTCAGGACCCAAAGGACCCTACGCTGGCAGAACGCCTCACAAAGAGTGGGCTACTTGGATGTGCCTGACACCTTCCCAGCACAGACTCTGTCTCCACCCTGGGTACCCCACTTGTTGGGCTGACCAGAACTGTCTTGGAGAGGCAGTGACAGGCCAGAACAAGCAGGGACAGGATTATCCCTTACCTGGTGAGGACAAGGGCCAGCTCTGCATGCCCCTGGGTCTCCATGAAGTCTAGGGCCCACAGGTGCCTCTGCATCTCCTGTTTACTGGGGGCGTGTGGGGTAAGTGAATATGTCTGCCCTGCTAGGCGGTAAGTTGCTTGAGGTCAGGGCCTAGCACTTTTTTTCATTTGTATTAATTCAGTCACTCATTCAATTCACGTGTATTGCATGTTTGGCACTGAGTTGGGGTCCCCTCCCTGCTCCTGCCCACAACCTGTGGGTGGGTCAATGGATGTGTGAATGAAGAGTAACAGCACTTGTTCCCTGTTCTCTGGTCTCTCCATTCTCATTTGGCAATACACAAAACTCTGTGTGAAAAGGAGGCTGAGAGGAGAAGAGGGAAACTTGAGAATCCACTCTCCAGGTGAAGGGTGGGGAGGCCAAGAGAGATAAATCCTTATAAATGGGGGCCCTGGAGGAGGGGTTTATTGATAAGCCCTCAGAAAAATGCTCAGGAAAGTAGGGAATCCTGAGGGTGTTCTAGGACAGTATGGTTACCGTTCAAGTCTGGAGTAAAAGCCAGAAATGAGCCTCATATGTCTAGTGACCACCCAAAAAAAGAAGCCACTATTAAGACAGGCTTAGGAAGATCCTAAAGTCATGAGGCTGCCAGCCCAACCTGTTCCAAAATCCTCCAAGGAACAGCCACTACGTTGTAGGCTGGGAAGCAGAAATTAGAGCCAAGAGGTGAAAAGCATCAGCCAGGAGCCCTCACCAACTGTATCAGTCACTTTTCCCAAGGGTAGGACAGCGGTAAGAGTAGGGTCCCTGAAGCAGACTGCCTGGCTTCATCACCCATCTGTCACTTAACTAACTGCATGAACACAGGCAGATGACTGGAGCTGTCTGTGCCTCCGTCTTCCCGTCTGTAAATGGGTGTTAAGTATAGCACCTACTTCACAGAGTTGTCGTGAGGGTCAAAAGAGTTCTGTACATGAGTGCTTAGACCAGTGCCTGGCACATAGAATGTCTGTCTATTTTACCAGTGAGGGCTTGGAGGCTCAGAGAGGTTCCTGTCTCCTGTGAAGGCCACCCAGCAGCAGATGATAGAGCCAGAATTTGAAGTGACTTCTAGTACTCTTGACTTGACATCACACAGCCTGAAGAGTCATAGGAGTGATCCCAGGCTGCTGACCTGAGGAGTGAAGTGATAACAGTGGCATGGTAGGATGTTTAGCCTCTAGGAACACTGCAGAATGGGTGCATGAGGGAAATCGGTAGGCCTGATGACCGCAAGACCAGATAGGAAATGCTTGTCATGAGCCTGGTGTGGTGAGGGGGTGCTGACAAGGGCTGAGGCGGTGGGACAGAATGGACCCAGGGCCATGGGAGAAGGAGGACTGGACAACATGTGGTGGCCAGCTGGAAAAAAATAGAGGAGTTAGAGGAGGCTTTAAGGTTTTAAGCTCTAGTTACACAAAGAATAGCGGGGTTTCTGCCAAAAACAAGTATTGGGTGGGGGATTGTATTAGTCCATTTTCATGCTGCTGATAAAATACCTGAGACTGGGTAATTATAAAGGAAAGAGGTTTAATGGACTCACAGTTCCACATGGCTGGGGAGGCCTCACAATCATGGTGGAAGGCAAGGAGGAGCAAGTCACATCCTACATGGCGGCAAGGAAGAGGGAGAATAAGGACCAAGCGAAAAGGGTTTCCCCTTATAAAACCATCAGACCTCGTGAGACTTATTCACTACCATGAGAATGGTATGGGAGAAACCACCCCCATGATTCAATTATCTCCCACCAAGTCCCTCCCACAACTTGTGGGAATTATGGGAGCTACAATTCAAGATGGGATTTGGGTGGGGATTCAGCCAAACCGTATCAGGGATGTTCTTGGAAATCCAAGCAGTGAGACAAGCCCTCTTTACTGGGTGATTTTTAAATGGGGGAAGGGAGGGTGCTAGAAAAATTTCACAGAGACAGAAACCTGGACTAAAGGATGCCTTTTATGTAAAGGGGCTAATAGTGGCTGGATTCCTGAAGACACTAGGACAGAAACAATTGCTCAAAGGCAAGCCCCAGCACAGCCCAGCTCAGCCTCCCATCATTGTTTCTGTTGCCAACCCCCTCTCCTGCTCCAGGGTAGGAAACTGACTTTATCAGGGATCCCCCAATGCCTCCACAACCACTCCCTTCAGCCCCTACTCTCTAACCTCCTGTACACATACCTAACTTTTACACACACTCTCTCATTCTACCCTCAGGGATACTGTTAGAGAACAGGGCTGGTGCTATTCTCCCCATTTTACAAGTGGGGAAACTGAGGCCTGAGAAGTTTATGAGACTTTCTCAGGATCACACAACCAATGCCAATCAGTGACCAGATTCCAAATCCTGTGCAGGAGAATCACTTGAACCCAGGAGGTGAAGGTTGCAGTGAGCTGAGATCGTGCCACTGCATTCCAGCCTGGACAACAGAGAGACTCAGTCTCAAACAAACAAAAACACTAGAATAATAATACCTGTCTGGCAGGGTTATGGTGAAAATTAAATACAGGGTGTGGCTCTTTATTAATTAAAGTAGTATAAAGGATGGTGTGTTCACTGCTATTTATGTCTTTATTTTTGATGGAGTCTTCGTCTGTTGCCCAGGCTCGAGTGCAATGGCAGCATGATCCGGGCTAACTGTAACCTCCGCCTCCCAGGTTCAAGCAATTCTCCTGCCTCAGCCTCCCGAGTAGCTGGGATTACAGGTGCGCAACACCATGCCCAGCTAATTTTTTGTATTTTTAGTAGTGACAGAATTGCACCATGTTGTCCAGGCTGGTCTCGAACTCCTGACCTCAGGTAATCCACCCACCTCGGTCTCCCGAAGTGCTGGGATTACAGGTGTGAGCCACTGTGCCCAGCCCACTGCTTTTTATTTAAAAAAGAAAAAAAGTAGTGTAAGGGAATATCCTGGGACAGAGATGGGGTTATTATTTAATATATAAGATGATCAGTGAGGGCTTCTTTACTAACATGAGATTTGAGCAGAGAGCTGAATGAACTCAGGGAGTGAGCTATGAAAATATTTGGGTTATAGCATTCCAGGCAGAGAACAGCTAGTGCAAAGATCCTGAGGCAGGGAACATGCTTATGTATTCAAGGATCAACTCAGGGCTAGGCATGGTGGCTCATGCCTGTAATCCCAGCACTTTGGGAGGCCGAGGCAGGCGGATCACGAGGTCAGGAGATCGAGACCATCCTGGCTAACATGGTGAAACCCCGTCTCTACTAAAAATACAAAAAAAAAAAAACCCAAAACATTGCTGGGTGTGGTGGCGGGAGCCTGTAGTCCCAGCTACTTCGGAGGCTGAGGCAGGAGAACAGCGTGAACCTGGGAAGCAGAGCTTGCAGTGAGCCCAGATTGCACCACTGCACTCCAGCCTGGGCAACAGAATGAGAATGAGAGTCCACCTCAAAAAAAAAAAAAAAAAAAGGGATCAACTCAGAGGCCAGTTTGGATGTGGCAGAATGAGGTGGGAGTGTGCAGGGAATAAAATCAGATGGAAAAAAAAAAAAGATCAGATGGGAGCCGCTGATCTCCCATCTGATGGGAGGGTTTGGAACAAAGACATGACAAAATCTGACTTCCATTTTTTAAATAAAATTTTAAATTTTGAATAATTTTAGATGTATAGAAAAGTTCCAAAGATAGTATAGAAATTTCCCAAATATGACTCACCCAATTTCTCTTAGTTTTAGCATTATACCTTACCATGGTACATTTGTCAAAACTAAGAAGCCAACATTAGTACCCTGGTATAAGCTAAATTCTAGACTTTATTCAGACTTTGCCGGTTTTACCACTATTGATGTTTTTCTGTTTCAGAATCCAATTTGGGATAATACATCACACTTAGCTGGCTTCCATTTTCTTTCCATCAGGATCACCCTGGCTGCTGCACAATAGAAGACCAATTAAGAAACAATCGCGGCCCAACACTTTGGGAGGCTAAGGCGAGTCAATCACCTGAGGTCAGGAGTTCAAGACCACCCTAACCAACATGGAGAAACCCTGTCTCTACTAAAAATCCAAAATTAGCCAGGCCTGGTGGCGCATGCCTGTAATTCCAGCTACTCAGGAGGCTGAAGCAGGAGAATTGCTTGAACCCAGGAGGCAGAGGTCGCCACCGGTGAGACCAGATCGTGCCATTGCACTACAGCCTGGGCAACAAGAACAAAACTCTGTCTCAAAAACAACAACAACAACCACAACAACAACAACAAACAAAGAAGGCATTGCAGTACTCCAGGCAAAAGATAATGGGGGCTTGAACTAGGGTGTTAGAGGTCATATTGTGAAAAGTGGTCAGATTCTGGATGAATTTGAAGGCAGAGGCAACGGAATTTGCAGGATGTGGATTATAGGAGAAAAAGGGGAATCAAGCATGACCCCAAGATTTGGGGCTAAACAACTAGACAGATGGACTAGCCATTGACTGGAATGGGTACAGCTGACAAAGGAAGACTATTTGGGCTGGAGATCAGGAGTTTGCAGCAGTTAGACACCCAAGTCTGGTACTACCAAATTTATTTTTAAATTAATTAATTTATTATTTATTTTAATAAGGACAGGGTCTTGTTATGTTGCTCAGGCCTGAACAACAAAACTGAAGTCTCAAACTGCTGGGCTCAAGCAATCCTCCCACCTCAGCCTCCCAAAGTGCTGGGCTTACCAGGCATGAGCCACCATGCCCAGCCAGACACACGCATCTGGATTTCAGGCAGAAAGCTTGACTGGAAATATAAATTTGGGAGTCATTAACTTACAGCTAGCATTCCCAAAACTTAGGCTGGATGAGATCATGAAAGGAGTGAGTGAAGATAGAAAAAACAAGAGGTCTGAGGATGGAGCCCTGGGGCTGAGGAAGATGTTGAGAAGATGAGGAGGATGCAAAGGAGACTGAGAAGGGGTGGCCATTGCAGAGGTGAAGAAGCTAGTGAGTGATCCCAGAAACCCAGTAAACTGGCAAATGCAGTTAACAGAGCCAGTGAGATGACGACTGAGAATTGATCATTGGATTTGGCAGTGGTGAAGGTACTGGTGACCTTTACAAGAGTGATTCTGGAATGGTGGGGTGAGAGTGGGTTCAAGACAGAATGAGAGGAGAAGTGATGAGAGCAAGGATAGACTAATATTTTTGAAGAGTTTTCAGTAAAGAAGAGCAGACAAATGTAGAGGGTTGAGGGAGGTGATTTACTTATTTATTTAAGATCTGAAAGAGGTTGATGACAATGCTCTCATAGAGGCAGGCAAACTGATGATGCTGAAGAGATGGAGTGAATTGGAGAGCCCTGAAGTTACTCAGGTGAGAGAGGATGTGAACTAGTGCCCAGGTGAAGGAATTCTCTTAGGTAAGAACACAGGCAGTTCATGTACAGTAACAAGAGGGATGTCAGAGTATATGGAGACAGATGCAGGTAGGTGGTAGGGGCGTGTGGAAATTCTTTCAGATTGCTTCTATTTTCTCCATGAAGTTGAGAGCAAGACCATCAACAGAGTGAGCAGAGAGGAGGGGGTGGAGGTTGGAGGAGAGAGGAGAATAAAATAGTTGTTGGGGTGGGTGGAGGAGTGTGCAGAACTAAGGACATCCGAGAGCATTGGTGATCAACACAAGCAATATTTGAGAGTCATGAATTTAAGTGAGACCAGCTAGTTTGGAG
>NC_045438.1:125338215-125339508 GCF_002776525.5 Piliocolobus tephrosceles
AAAAAAAAAAAAAAAAAAAAAAAAAAGAAAAAAAAAAATGAAAAAAAGAAGAAGTCACAGCAGTGGAGTTTTGCCACATCAGTATGATGGAAGGAGAAGGGGCCAGGGAGTTAAGTATATATGCAAGCGACTAATTATAATGATGAGGCATGGAATCAAAGCTGAGGAAGGGGAAGGGTGGATGTAATGGGGATAGGGGATGGTGAAAAGGAGATAGAATCAACAAATAAAAGACAAGTCCGGGGCCAGGCGTGGTGGCTCACGCCTGAAATCCCAGCACTTTGGGAGGCTGAGGCAGGTGGATCACCTGAGGTCAGGAGTTCGAGACCAGCCTGGCCAACGTGGTGAAACTCCATCTCTACTAAAAATACAAAAAATTAGCTGGACATGGTGTCACGCGCCTATAATCCCAACTACTCAGGAGGCTGAGGCTGAGGCAGGAGAATCACTTGAACCCAGGAGATGGAGGTTGCTGTGAGCTGAGATGAAGCCATTGCACTCCAGTCTGGGTGACAGTGCCAGACCCTGTCTCAAATAATAATAATAATAATAATAATAATAATAATAATAATAATAATAATACTTAATTAAACAAGCAGAACTTAAAAAAATTTATTGAATACCTACTACACCAGGCATTGTTTTAGACACTGGGGATGCTGTGACGAGCAAGAAAACATCCCAGACCTCTGAAGTCTGCTTTGTAGTGGGGAGATGGTCAATAAACAAATAAATATTTAACATAATGTCAGATAATGATATCTGACAGAGAAAAGCACTGAATGTCTCAAAAAACAAAACAACAAAAATTAGCTGGGTGTGGTGGTACTGCGCCTGCAATTCCAGCTATACTGGAGGCTGAGACGAGGTTGTAGTGAGCCAAGGTTGCACCACTGCACTCCAGCCTGAGCGACAGAGTGATGCTCAATCTCAAGGAAAAACAAACAAACAAAAACAAAAACAAAAAGTTATAGATGTTCATTGCTTAAAAAAAAAAAAAAAAAAGGCCCCGGCGCAGTGGCTCACACCTGTAATGCCAGCATTTTGGGAGGCCGAGGCGGGCGGATCACAAGGTCAGGAGATTGAGACCATCCTGGCTAACACAGTGAAACCTCGTCTCTACTAAAAATACAAAAAAAATTAGCTGGGTGTGGTGGCAGGCACCTGTAGTCTCAGCTACTCTGGAGGCTGAGGCAGGAGAATGGCGTGAACCCGGGAGGCAGAGCTTGCAGTGAGCCGAGATCATGCCACTGCACTCCAGCCTGGGTGACAGAGCGAGACTCCGTCTCAAAA
>NC_045438.1:125339608-125373334 GCF_002776525.5 Piliocolobus tephrosceles
AAAAAAAAAAAAAAAAAAAAAAAAAAACCTCTACAATTCGGTCATCCAGAGAAAAGCACTGCCAACGTTGCAATACATTCTTCTTTGTTTCCGGCTTCCCCCCACTCCACTTTACATATCCTTAGCTTTTTTGAACATCTTTAGACGTCAAAAAAAAAAAAAAAGTATTTTTAACAGTCACATAGTGTTGATGTGGCATAATTTATTTGCTTACAGTAATTTTTGAATTATAGGTTGTTTGCAATTTGTTACCAAAAAAAAATGTGTTTAAACAAAAGGAATGGTAGAGCCATGTCATTACTCAAATCCAGAGAGCTCTTCAGGGAAGAGGTGATCACAGTTGAGAGGAGGCCAGCTAGGGAGCTGGGTGGGTGTGAGTGTTACGTCCAACGAGACTTCAGGAAAAATGAGTCCAGGGGCTCTGTGCCTGTGGAGGTGGCTATGTGAAGGTGGGAAGCTGCTCTGCACGGACTAGGGACTGCTCCTTCCAATGTTTTGAATTTAAAGATGGTGAAATCTCAATCTGAAGGACTAGTGATGGACACTAGCATTCCTGACCCCTGCCCTGTTGTCCTCCACAAACTAGATATTATGTTTTGGGTCCTTGTCTTTGTGTGTGTGTGTGTGGGGGGGGAGGATAGGAGTTTTGCTCTGTCCCCCAAGCTGGAATGCAGTGGCGCGATCTCGGCTAACTGCAACCTCTGCCTCCCAGGTTCTCAAGCGATTCTCCTGCCTCAGCCTTCCGAGTAGCTGGGATTACAGGCGCGCGCCACTACGCCTGGCTAATTTCTGTATTTTTAATAGAGACAGGTTTCACCATGTTGGCCAGGCTGGCCTCGAACCCCTGACCTCAGGTGATCCGTCCGCCTCAGCCTCGCAAAGTGCTGGGATTACAGGCGTGAGCCCACCGCGCTTGGCTGGGTCCTTGTCTTGAAATGTGTCTCTGAGCCATCAGCCAGGAGCGGCAAAGAGGCCTGGAGGACAGCCTTCCCCCACACCCCCTCCGTTACTCTCAATCTGAGCTCCAGGTTTGGGCAGTTGAGGATTAGCCTGAGGCCAAGGACGAACGTGATAGGGTACGGGAGAAGGAACTCGGCGGTGGAGGGGGTTTTGTGCTCACATTTACAGAGTCAGGTACATTCCCAGTCCAGAAAGGATTCTCGGATGCAGTCTCAAAAAGGAATGCGGTGGAAGGGCTGAGACTTGAGGGAGGGAAGGGTGGTGGGGGTAGGGCCAGGGTGTGGGTGGGTGGATGGATCGGGTTATATTTATATAGGGATAGGTTGATCTTGGAAGGCTGGAGACGGCTACATGGACAGGAAGAAGCGGAGGGCGAGGAGGAGCAGAGGAGCACACAGATGAAGCCGGTGATGAAGGCTTTACAGGCGGGGAGGCGTGGGCTGGTGACAGGCGGAGGGAGGGGAGCGATTGCCTGCGTGTGCATGGATCTATATGAGAAGCGTGATGAGCGGCGGACAGGCTAGGGCAGGGCTGGGGCGTGGGCCGCGGAGCGCTGGTCGGGAAAGTGGGCATGGGAGATGGGAGAATAACGGGGTCGCGGGCCTCTGGCTTAATAGTTTGCTCCCATTGAGACTCTTAAGATTTCCTCCTCTCGTAGAAGGAAGCTGGGTCCGGGGCGTTGGGTGGCCGCAGAGGGCCGGGGCCCCGGAGAGCGCCGGGTGCTAGGTGTGCGCCGTGCGTCGCGGGAGGGGGGGCGGGGGGCGGGCTCCGCCCCTGGCAGGGGGCCTAAGCGCGCGCGAGGAGCCGCCGCCGCTGCCGCTCGGGGTCGCCTGGAGCCCCAGATTCCCGAGCGCTCGGCTCGTATGGCAGCCGCTTCGGCGCCCGGCCCCGCGGCCAGCTAGGGGCGGCCCCGCGCTCCCCCACGGCCCCTCGGCGGCGCCCGTCGGATCCCGCCTCGCTCTGCGCCCCGGGGCGCGGCACCTCCCCGCCGGAGGTGAGGACCGAGGGGACAGGGCGCGCGGGGCTACGGGTGCGGGTGGGGATTCCAGGCCCCGCGCTGCCGCCGAGCCCAGAGCGGCGGAGATAGGAAGGGGACTTGGGAGAGAGTGGTGGGGGGGCTGTCGGAGCTGTGGGGCGGAGACTGCTCGCTGCCGGGAACCGTCCCTCCCTCCGGCCCCCGCGTTCCCTCGGTGCTCGAGGCCGCTCTTGGCGCTGTCCCCATCCCGCGGACCCCTCTGTCCTGACTGCGATCCCAGCCCCAGCCATTCCCGCGCCTGGCCTCGCTCCATGCTGCCCATCTTTCGCCTCCTTCTTGCAGACCTGGCTCCCGGGTTCCTGTCTTTGCTCTCCTCGCTCTCCTCGCCTGCTCAACCCTTCCCTGCCCCCACCCTCCCGCTACCCCCATCCCCTTCTTCTGTCCCGGCGCCCCTCTCCCTCGGCGGCTCCTGTCACTTGGAACCCGTATCCGTGCCGCTATCTCCGCGTCCGACCGCCTCCCAACCGGTGCCGTCCCACAGGTGTTCACGCGTCCGGCCGTCCATCCGTCCGTCCCCCCCTGGTGCCGGCGCTGACCATGCCCAGCGGCTGCCGCTGCCTGCATCTTGTGTGCCTGTTGTGCATTCTGGGGGCTCCCGGTCAGCCTGTCCGAGGTGAGCGCGTCCACCGGGCTCCAGTCGCGGCCCTGTCCAGCCGTCCTCGCTTGCACGTTGACCTCTGCCGGCCGGAGACGGCACTGCAGTCGCTCCGACCCGCGAGGCAAGCAAGACCGAGGTTGCCTCTTTGGAATGGGATGGGTTTCTGTGTTATGTCCTGCCCTAGGGCTGAGTCCACTCAGTTACCGGAACCCCAGTCCTCTCCTGAGTCCCGCATCCCAGCGAGCTGTGCCCTGACTCAGACTCACCCCTCCCACATCAATCTCTTGCAGCCGATGACTGCAGCTCCCACTGTGACCTGGCGCACGGCTGCTGTGCACCTGACGGCTCCTGCAGGTACCTGTCCTGAGCACGTGCCCCCAAACCCTTTGGCACCCATTTTCAAGCCCTTCACATGCACAACAGAGTGTCTAGGGGCTTCACACTCTACTCTTCATGCCTCAATCACTCCTATGGCTGACTGACCAGCCCCTCTTTCCCCTTTACCTCACCTTCCTTGCTTCTTCCAGTTTTTATTTCTCCACTTCTTTAATCTCCCAAATCTGATCCAGGGATTGTCTGAACCCAGGGAGAGAGACCTAAAGCTTTAGAGAGCTTGGGGATTGGGTGCCATGAGGAAATGGAAAGATAAAGGAAAGAGAGAAAGGGAAATTGTTTAGCCTGGAAAAGAAATGCTGCAGGGAGAGTTGCTGGGGAGAAACACTTACAATGAAAGAGTATCTTCGTTGATGAGTTTGAGTAGTTGACTCACTGGGGTGGAGGGTGGAGATTGGGCAAATTCTATAGCAGGAGGAAAGTGGACATAAGGAAATGAGCTGATGGGGCAGGCAGTTCAATTGGCTGGGGGCCTTTGAAACTCTTCACCCCTGGAAGGCTTTTAAAATATGGGTCAAGCGTTTGCCCTGGAATCATGGTGGGAGGATAGTCTTGATGACTTTTTTTTGTTTGTTTTGTTTTGTTTTTGAGACGGAGCCTCGCTTTGTTGCCCAGGCTGGAGTGCAGTGGTGCGATTGCAGCTCACTGCAGCCTCTGCCTTTTGTGTTCAAGTGATTCCCCTGCCTCAGCCTCCTCAATAATGGATTACAGATGCGCACCACCATGCCCGGGTAATTTTTTGTATTTTTTTGTAGAGACGGGGTTTCACCCAGTTGGCCAGGCTAGTCTTGAACTCCTGACCTCAAGTGATCCACCCGCCTCGACCTCCCAAAGTGCTGGGATTACAGGCGTGAGCGACCGCACCCGGCCCTGATGGCCTTTCAAGGTCATTCTTCTTTAAATGTTTGTGAGCACCTCAGACATGCCAGGAGGGGTACTGGAGGCATTTATAGACATCTTATTTCTTCCTCTACTCAACCCTGCAAGGTGTATACCCAATTTACAGATGAGAAGACTGAGGCTCAGGTTAAAATACAGAACCAGGGTTTGAGAGCTGGTGTCTGATGGTCTGATTCCATATATGTGTCCTATGACCTTGCACAGTCCTACACCTACCTGGGACAGGTCTGCTTTCCCTTAGGGGCTGTCATATGTCCTCTTGGTTTCTAGAAGCTCTGGTTCTGTCTCCTCCACTTCTTCACATCCACAACCCAGAACCCTGACCCTGTGTTTCTCCCCATCAGGTGTGACCCGGGCTGGGAGGGGCTGCACTGTGAGCGCTGTGTGAGGATGCCTGGCTGCCAGCATGGTACCTGCCACCAGCCATGGCAGTGCATCTGCCATAGTGGCTGGGCAGGCAAGTTCTGTGACAAAGGTAGGGGGGAGGAAGGGTAGTTGTTGGTTGGGAACCCCAGGTTTTTAGGGGAACAGCCATCAGTGTTTATTGAGTGCCTATTGTGTCCTTGTCAAATCCTCAAATACATGGTATTTTATCATTTTTTTAATCTTAGACTTTTTGTGTTGTCTGAATTGATCCTCAACATAACCCCATGGGGTAGGAAACGCAGCTGCTAAAAATTGTACTCATTTTACAGATGAGGAAACTAAGGCCTACAGAAGAGCTATAACCTGCTCAAAGTCAGGTTTGTTTTTTTGTTTGTTTTGTTTTGTGATGGAGTCTCACTCTGTCACCCAGGCTAGAGTGCAGTGGTGCGATCTCAGCTCACTGTAACCTCTGCCTCCCGAGTTCAAGCAATTCTTGTGCCTCAGCCTCCCAAGTAGCTGGGATTACAGGCACCCGCCACTTTGGCAAATTTTTGTATTTTTAGTAGAGATACGGTTTCACCATGTTGGCCAGGCTGGTCTCGAACTCCTGACCTCAAGTGTTCCATCTGCCTCGGCCTCCCAAAGTGCTGGAATTATAGGTGTGAGCCACTGCACCGGCCTAATGTTTGTATTTTTAGTAGAGATGGGGTTTTGCCACGTTGGCCAGGCTGGTCTCGAACTCGTGACCTCAAGCCATCTGCCTACCTTGGTCTTCCAAAGTGCTGAGATTATAGACGTGAGCCACTGGACCCAGCCCAAGGTCAGTTTGAGACAGACTGAGAGCCAGGGCCAGGAGCCTCCTGACTCCAAATTCAGTGTTGTTACCTAGTGTACCACCCCAGCCTGGGCTGGGTTTGTAGTATAGCCACACCCACAGAACCTGAGGCCTGGAAGGCGTGGACAAGTCTGGTCTGGGGACCAGATGGGAGGGGTTATCCCAGAGCCTTTCCTGTCCCTTCTCCAGATGAACATATCTGTACCACGCAGTCCCCCTGCCAGAATGGAGGCCAGTGCATGTATGACGGGGGCGGTGAGTACCATTGTGTGTGCCTACCAGGCTTCCATGGGCGTGACTGCGAGCGCAAGGCTGGACCCTGTGAACAGGCAGGGTGAGTGCTGGGCCCTCGGGGTGAGTGGAAGGTTAAGACCAGAACCTGGTGATGGGATGTGAAAAGAGGCAGGACTGTTGGGAGGGTAGGGGACTGAGGGTCAGACCACACAGGGACACTCAGATAAAATCCCTGCATGCCAAAGTGTTCATAGTTCTGGGTTTCTCAACTCTTTTTTTGTACCTTCTGAGCCATTTCTTCAACAATCTATAGGAGCTAGATAGTTAACAAACATATGGCTGCTCTGGTTGGGGAGGGTGGGTGTGGGGAGGTTGAGGGGCCTGGGTCTCCCCTCATCCTCTCCTGAACATTGGCCTGTACCCTTCTGTGTCACAGTAGGGATGAGGAAACAGCCTGCAGGGCTGGACTTGTCCTCATTTCCACATCAGGCCCAGAAGCCTGCAAGGATAATAATAGCACACTTACCCTGAGCCTTGCCTTCCGGCTGGGCCCTGCTTGATATTGATTATTTCACTTAACCCTCACAATTAGGGAAGCTGGGTACTATTTTTATTCTCATTTTTAAAATGAGGTATTTGGCCAGGCGCGGTGGCTCACGCCTGTAATCCCAGCACTTTGGGAGGCCGAGGCGGGCGGATTACGAGGTCAGGAGATCAAGACCATCCTGGCTAATACAGTGAAACCCCGTCTCTACTAAAAATACAAAAAATTAGCCGGCCGTGGTGGCAGGCGCCTGTAGTCCCAGCTACTCAGGAGGCTGAGGCAGGAGAATGGCGTGAACCTGGGAGGTGGAGCTTGCAGTGAGCTGAGATCGCGCCACTGCGCTCCAGCCTGGACGACACAGCGAGACTGTCTCAAAAATAAATAAAAAATAAAATGAGGTATTTGAGGCTCGGAGAGTGTCGCCCAAGGTGCGACTGGGACGTGGGCTACCCTACAGGTGTTGTTAAGTTGCTTTCATGTCCTCTCCCACCCCTACTGCAGCTCCCCATGCCGCAATGGCGGGCAGTGCCAGGATGACCAGGGCTTTGCCCTCAACTTCACATGCCGCTGCTTGGTGGGCTTTGTGGGTGCCCGCTGTGAGGTGAACGTGGATGACTGCCTGATGCGGCCTTGTGCTAATGGTGCCACCTGCCTTGATGGCATAAACCGCTTCTCCTGCCTCTGTCCTGAGGGCTTTGCTGGACGCTTCTGCACCATCAACCTGGATGACTGTGCCAGCCGCCCATGCCAGAGAGGGGCCCGCTGTCGGGACCGTGTCCATGACTTCGACTGTCTCTGCCCCAGTGGCTATGGTGGCAAGACTTGTGAGCTTGTCTTACCTGTCCCACACCTCCCAACCACAGTGGACACCCCTCTAGGGCCCACCTCAGCTGTGGTGGTACCTGCCACGGGGCCAGCCCCCCACAGCGCAGGGGCTGGTCTGCTGCGGATCTCAGTGAAGGAGGTGGTGCGGAGGCAAGAGGCTGGGCTAGGTGAGCCTAGCTTGGTAGCCCTGGTGGTGTTTGGGGCCCTCACTGCTGCCCTGGTTCTGGCTACCGTGTTGCTGACCCTGAGGGCCTGGCGCCGGGGTGTCTGCCCCCCTGGACCCTGTTGTTACCCTGCCCCACACTATGCTCCAGCGTGCCAGGACCAGGAGTGTCAGGTTAGCATGCTGCCGGCAGGGCTCCCCCTGCCACCTGACTTGCCCCCTGAGCCTGGAAAGACCACAGCACTGTGATGGAGGTGGGGGCTTTCCGGCCCCCTTCCTCACCTCTTCCACCCCTCAGACTGGAGTGGTCCTTTCTCACCACCCTTCAGCTTGGGTACACACACAGAGGAGACCTCAGCCTCACACCAGAAATATTATTTTTTTAATACACAGAATGTAAGATGGGATTTTATCAAATAAAACTACGAAAATGCAAGTGGGCTCCTATGCCAGAAAAACCCACCTGGAGTTCCAGATGCAAGAGGGCCAGAGCAGAGGCCTGGTTCTGGGGAAGCCTCAGGATGCTGCCCACCAAGGAGTGATTTCCAAAGAGTAACCCAGGGTGCCCTTTTCCCTTCTGGGGAAGTGTGGAGAGGTAGAGCCCCAGAGGAGAATGTAAACAAGCAGCCAGCACCTCTGTACAGGCCCGGCCTGGATCAGAGAGAGGGGAGAACCCTGCAGGGTGTGGGATTGAGCTCAGCGACCTCCGAGTGAGGCGGAGACTCCCTGCTGGCTGCTTTGCAGCAGCTGCTGGAATAGCGAGTGGGGCTGGTTGCGCAGGGTGGCCGGGGAGTCCAGCTCTACCACTCTCCCCGCTTGTAGCACCAGCACCCGGTCTGAGTTCAGGATTGTGTTGAGCCTGTGACGGGGAAGATGGTCAGCGTAAGGGATAAGGGACAATGACCTAAGTGAGAACACTGACCTGCTTTCCCTCCTCTCTCCTCGGGACACCACAGGTCTGTCCCCATAGGCTTTAGCCCCTGGCTTGGTGCTGGGGAAGGGACTGCAAAGTCCCTCAGATAATGTGCTATAAAGGGCCCTAGGCAGTACCTGAAGAAGGAAGAGCTGAGATTTGAGGGGCAGGATCTCTAAGGCCCTGACCACTGGGGTCCCTGAAAGCAATGGAGGCTCTGGGTGCATGCTACCCCAGTCCCTGATTAGGCTGTCACTGGGTGTTTGCACACCTATGGGCAACGGTCAGCACTGTCTTGTTGGCAAACCGTTTGCAGATGGTCTGCTGGAGCAGCTGGTCTGTCTTCTGGTCCACACTTGCTGTGGCCTCATCAATACACAGGATCTGGAATATGGGAATGCGGTAGGGGACAACAAAGGAGAGGCTGTAGGGTGGGCTGGGCCTGGCCCAAGCAACAGCCCCTACCACACTTTCAGCTCTAAAAGGAAAATGAACTTGGTCCCCTAAAACCTCTCCGGACTCCACCTCCCCACGCCCTTGCCCCCCGCCTCCTTCCTGGCCCTCTCTATTGTCTCTTTCTCTCACCTTACCTTGGCATCTGTGAGGAGAGCCCTGGCCAGACACAACAGCTGCCTCTGCCCAAGAGATAAGCTCCGGCCCCCCTCACCCAGCTCACCATCCAGACCACCTGCAAAGAAAGCATCTTCACTGCAGGGCCAGGCCCTCCCTGCCCCCTTCTTGCTCTAGGGTAAGGCTCCAGCACTCACCCATGGAGGTAATCACCTCACTCAGGTGGCACTGCTCCAGGGCCTGCCACAAAGCCCTGTCCTTATGTAGGCCCCGGGGATCCAGGTTTTCTCGAACAGTCCCACTGAACAAAAAGGGCTCCTGGGGGATGATAGCCAGCTGGGATCTGTGGGACAATGACATGGAGTCCAGCGGTTGGAGATATAGTCACTTCTGCTCCCAGCTCAGTTTCTGACTACAGGACTAGTACCTCCATGAAAGCCTGGGGATGAGACCTGAACATAACCCCACTCTGCTCCCCGGCAAATGATCCGCTAGCAGCTGGGTACCTAGAACTGTGCCAATGCTATAAGCAATACCAAAGAAACCAAAGGCTGGACTCTGTCCTCAAGGAGCCTACATTTCACAGAGGTGTACACACACAAACCAGAGAAAACAAATGGGCTAAACTGTGTGGCACTGACTCCAGGGGCAGCAGTGGCTATGCAGGGAATGACCAGAGCGAATGAAAGGGCAGGTGACACTTCAAGGTTGGAGTGGGCCTATAATTGGGTCCTGAAGACATGGTGGAGCTATAAGGTAGGGCCACCACAGCTTAGAAGAGAAGGCAGAAGAGGCAGGCCTAGGGCTTTAGGATACAGCTTCCCTACCTTTTCCATGTCACTGTACTCACAGAAAATGATATTAGGTTGACCTGAGGGTAGAGAAGGGGTGTATACCCTCCAGTGGGGCCACCTGAAGCCAAGGGCAACTGGTTCAGGTCTCAAGCTGTCCGAAGCACTGCCTGCTGAGCCTGAGGGCTCAGGGGATCGGTATCTTGGGGCACAAGAGTGGAGGATGTGTGGTGGGAAGTACAAGATGCAGCTGGAAAGGTGGCCTGGGTCAGGGGACGACCTTGAGATCAGCAGCCATGAATCTGGACCTGGGCACTAGGAGTTCTCTGTCCTCTCCCGCTCATCCTGTCCTCCATTTCAGCCCCTTGATCAGCCCTAGTTACCCTGAGTTTATATAAAGCCTTCCTAGCTGTGCCCTCCTCTAAGTGCTAGTAGTTCTGGTTCCCCCTTCCCCCTCCCAAGTCCATCTCCCCCAGACCTGAGCTGGGCCAGCTCCAGCTGGCTGATGTCCACGCCATCCAGCAGCACTCGCCCTGAACTGGGCTCTAGCAGCCGGAAGAGCACCAACAACAGGGAGGACTTGCCGGAGCCCGTGCGGCCCACGATGCCCAACTTCTCTCCAGGCTGCACGCAGAAGGTCACTCCATCCAGGGCATTCGGCAGCCCTGGCCGGTACGCCAACACCACGTCCTGGAATTCCACGCTCCCCTGGGTCAGCCAGCTGGTGCCCAACTGGTGGGGTCCATGGGTGGGAGATAGAGGGGAAGAGGGAGATGGGGGAGATGAGGAGCAATGGTGAGGAGGGGAGAATAATGAGAAATGAACAGTGTGAGAGGAAAGGTGAGAGAATAAGAGATGGGGAAGAAGGGACATGGTGAAGAATTGTGGTCATCATGAAGAGAGGTTATGGGAGCTGAGAAAGATGGGTGGGTAAAAAGAAAGATATTGCGGGGGAGGCTGGGGCCTTCAGGGTTCCAGAGCTTTGGCCTGGGGTCGGGGTACAGGCCCACCTGCAGTGGCTGGCCCTGGGGTTCCTGGGGCAGGTCACAGGAGTACTCTTCCAGCCGCTCAACGCTTACCAGCATGGCCTCCGTCTGTGTGAAGCTGCTCACCAGGCCTGAGAGCAGGCCCGTCAGGGACAGGGCATAAGACAGCGACAGGCCCACCAGCCCTGGGGGAGAGGATAACAGCTGCTGGGAGAGCTTGGACACTGGGATGTGTATGGGAGAGTCCCCAAGCTGTGGACTGCGGGCATTTAAAGGAAGCAACAGAGGCTGGGCGCGGTGGCTCACGCCTGTAAACCCAGCACAAGGTAAGGAGTTTGAGACCAGCCTAGCCAACATGGTGAAACCCGTCTCTACTAAAAATACAAAAATTAGCCAGGTGTGGTGGTGCGCGCCTATAATCCCAGCTACTCAGGAAGCTGAAGCAGGAGAATCGCTTGAACCTGGGAGGAAGAGGAAGAGGTTGCAGTGGGCTGAGATTGTGCCACTGTACTCCAGCCTGGGCAACAGAGCGAGACTCCATCTCAAAAAAACAAAAACAAAAACAAAAAAGGAAGCAACAGAGAAGCAGGAGGGTGACAGGACCTAGCCTGGAGCACAGGAGGCTGGATGCAGGGCACAGGGTGGGCATGGAGAAGCTGGGAGGGATGGCATGTGGGAGACTGAAGCAGGCTGGGGCAATGTGGTGGGGACGGGGTGAAAGCAGGAAAGGGACTGAGACCAGCAGCTCAGAAAACTCATTCTAGTCCCCGAGCCACCACCACCTGGGGACTGTCACTCAACTCCAAATGGGGGTGATGATGATAATCATGATACACCCTCACAGGGAACCCTGGGTGGGAGGCAAAAATGCTAGGGGGACGGTGCAGGGAGAGATCTGGGAGAAGGGTGGACTAACTTGCGGGTGAGGGGTACTGGGTGGCACCTGGGTTAGCAAGGCCCTGCTGGTGCTGCACCAGGGCAATGCCTGCGATAGCACTGACCACTGCTGCCCCCATGAGCTGTAGCCGAATGTCCAGCCACTGCATTGTGGCACTAGTGGCAAACTGGCACCTCTGGTTTAGCTCAAGGAGTCGCTGGTTCTCCTCCTCAAACCTAGGGAAGGCCAGATGGATGTGAGGCCAGCCACTCCACTGCTGCCCTGAGCCACCCAGCCTCAGGGCCTCCATAGGGAGGGCCCTCTTGAGCAGTTCCTTCTTGGGAGCTGATCTATATACCCACAGGCCTCCCGCAGGGCTGCAGATGCCCGTGTGCTCTTTCAAAGTGGGGGTCTGCTCTGCCTCCCTATCTCCTTCTTCTGTTGATTTCCTCCTTCCCCACCCCTTGTCCCCAGGAGGGCTGAACCAACCATACCCTGCATATTCCTCTTCTCAGGGGTCTCTCTTTTCCTCTCCCCTCAACACCTCATCCCCCTGGGCTCTGGTTCACACACCTGTAGGTGGCCCCTGCGGCCCGGAGCACAGAGAGGCCAGCTAAGGTATCAGCCAGATGGGTATAGAGTGGAGACAGGGTGAGGCTGCCCAGGCGCCGCAGCTCCCGTGAGGAGGCCCTGTAGTGGCGCTGCACGTGATAGTAGATGATGCTCAAAGGCGGCAGCAGCAGCAGCAGCCAGGGCAGGCCAGAGCCCAGCACGGCCAGGAGCCCCAGCAGGCCTGCCGCATTGGCCAGGAGGATGTTGAGGATGAAGGGCAGGCTGTCATCCACACAGGCCACATCAGAGGAGAAGCGGTTTAGGATCCGGCCCGTGGGTGTGGCATTGAAGAAAGTCACTGGTGCCTGGGAGAAGCCCAGAGAAGGACGCTGATTGGGCCAGGGCAGAGTCTGACAGAAAAGGGGTTGGTGGGCAGCCCTGGGGGAGGTGGGGTGAAGGGGAAGGCCCAAGATAGAGAATAGGGAAGGACTAAAATATCCCCAGAATTTGGGGGCAGAGAGGAGAGACTGGCAGAGCTTGAGGAAGAATATCCCAGGGCAGGAAAGACTCTCCCATCCCCAGTGGAGCCCGAGTATTGGGAGGACACTCCACAGGGCTAGGACTGCGCTCCCCTACCCCCGAGGTCCCAGCCCCTCACCATAAGGACTCGATGCAGCAGGCGTCGATGCAGGGTGGCAGCTGCTTCAAGGGTGCCTGCCGCAAAAAGCACTGCCCGGAGAAGGGTGCAGAGGGAGTTGACACCAGCAATGGTCGCATATACGGTGAGGTAGAAACGGATGTCTGAGGAGCCATTGGGGGCAGCTTTGGGCAGTGGGAACACTGGGGTGCTGGGTGGTGAGGAGGGGGCTTAGGTAACCAAAAGTAGGACCACTTGGGGGTCCTTTCTCCTCCCCCATGCCATCTCTCCCACCCTCCAGAAGCCACAGCATCTGGAATACCGGCCCCAACCCTCACTCCCTGCCTGGCGACCACTCTGAGAGCACCAGGCCTACCCCCAGCCCCAGCCACTCACTAGAGATTTCTGGGGGAAAAGAGGAGCAGTTGCGGAGAGAAGAGCCCAGTAGAAGCTGGGCTGGTGGAGGCTTGCGCCTCTTGGGAGCTATTCTCAGCCTTCAGCTGAGAGATCCAGTGAGAGAGCCACCAGTCAGCAGCGTTCCGCGTGGCTGGGTGGGGATAGGAAGGAAAAAGCTGTAAGAGGCTCCTCTCCCTCGTTCATTCTATTCCAATGTCCCCTTTTTCCGCCCTTGCCTCTGGTTCCTGCCCATCTCCATCCCCCTGGCCTGGCCTTCCCACCCTGCCACTACCCCAATCCTCCCTAGTGTGGGCTTCTCTCATAGGCTGGTCACCCTTCAGCTCTGGGGAGAACAGGATCTCAGACTTGCAGAATGGGAGCTAACCTGGGGGGCAGAATGGAAGCCAGCTATAGAGCACATGCCTCTGGCCCTTGGGCATCTCTCAGAAAGAGAAGTATGGCTTTTGTCCCAGCTGTGACCCGTGCTTGGTGAGTCTCTGGGCCTTATAATGATTAGTGCAAGGTAATGGGCACCTGGACAGCATAGCCGTTATGGTGTAAGAGACTCCCAGGCACACTCTCACCTTGCATGAGGAGCAGAGAGAAGAGGATGGCTAAGGCCAAGCCCTGGCCCACAGCCTTCCAGTAAGCTTGGTACACGTGCAAGGCTACGGCGCCCTCCTTCTTGCTTTCTTCCTGCAGCAGGCCACCAGATGTGCTCTGCTCCTCCTCCAGCCCCTCCTTTGTTTTCTCTGGGTTTTGTACTGACTGGGCTGTGGCTGTGAGAATCAGGGGTCATGGAGGAATTAAGCTTGCAGGGTGCCAGTTGAAAACTCAGTATTTCAGAGGAGCGGGCAGCCTCTGTAGAAAAAGCTCTACAGTGTGGCAGTGAAAAGCAAGCTCTTTTCTCCCACTGGGGAGCCATACCTGAGTCAGACTTTTGTCCATTCTCAGCCCAGGCTTTGGGGACAGGTTGTACCAGTGGCAGAATCTCAGAGGGAGGTCCTGGAGGGTAGAAGGGAAGATTAGGAGGCGGCTGTTCTGAGTCTATACTATGCCTTTCTCAGTGCGTGTACAGATCCCACCACCCATCCTCTTAGGTTTCCCTCTCTAAGCCACCCTAGCAGGATACCCCTAGACCTCGAGCAGGACTCTTAGGCTTCCCTCTCTAACCCATCCTGCTCTGGATATCCCTAGACCTCGAGCAGGACTCAAGTCCATCCTTATAAACCTTGATTCCAACCAGCAAAGAGGGACGAATGTCCATCCCCGGGAGGACAGCCAGAACTATGCCTGCCACTCTGTCCAGGGTTACTTCTTATTACTGCAGAGCTTTTTCTCATGCTTCACTCAATTCCTAATATCTGGTTGGAGATTCATTTCCTCCTATTTCTCTCCCAGTGAACTTGCAGGTGGTCACGTCCCTCTGCATAAAAATTTTTCAGAGTTTAAAAATTTTTGTTTTTACAAAAAGACCATTCTAAACCTGACTCTTTTCTCTTTGAAGATATGAGACTATTCTCAGAGACCCTGGGCCTCTAAGTTCCCAAGAGCATCCAGTCACAAAGCCCATGAGTCCCAAATACACTGGCATTTCACCAACATGCTCCTTTTCCCTCCTGTTCTCCCAGTTCCTCACACCAGTTCTGTGAAGGCAGGAAGCAGCAATGACTGGCTCAGGCCACACACATGCAGCAGGTGGCAGAGTCTGTACTTCACAATCCCCTGCCATACCTGGGCAGACACCTCCCTCACGCGCGGTTCCTGCCCCCATTACCAGCCCGGATGAGGCGCCCAGCCTCCATTAGTAGCACCACATCAGCCCTTTCCAGGTACTCGGTGCGGTGGGTGCAGAGCAGCCGTGTGCTGTGGCTTAGCACGCCCAGGATGCACCTGTGCAGCAGGTGGTTGGCCACATCTGCATCCACAGCGGCCAGAGGGTCATCGAGGAGATAGAGCTCCTTTTCCTAGAGAGACATGAGGGTACTGTGGGCACCAGGACCCAAAGGCTCTCCTGGGAAGATCTCAAAGTGGTCAGAGAAGACAGTTGAGATAAACTCTGGGGGCTACCCCTACACTAGCAGAGAAAGAGGTGAGACCTGAGGGTGGACATCCCTTCAGGCAAGAAAGAACAGCACCCCCAGGGGCCAGCACTCAGCTTTCCTAGCTCCCAGGCCCTCAGCCCACATAATGCTTTTTTTTTTTTTTTAAAGACACAGTCACCAGGCGCGGTGGCTCAAGCCTGTAATCCCAGCACTTTGGGAGGCTGAGACGGGTGGATCACGAGGTCAGGAGATCGAGACCATCCTGGCTAATATGGGGAAACCCTGTCTCTGCTAAAAAATACAAAAAACTAGCTGGGCGAGGTAGGTGGCGGGCATCTGTATGTAGTCCCAGCTACTCGGGAGGCTGAGGCAGGAGAATGGCATAAACCTGGGAGGCGGAGCTTGCAGTGAGCTGAGATCCGGTCACTGCACTCCAGCCTGGGCAACAGAGCGAGACCCCGTCTCAAAAAAAAAAAAAGACACAGTCTTGCTCTGTTGCCCAGGCTGGAGTGCAGTGGCATGAACACCACTTACTGCAGCCTCAACTTCCCAGGCTCAAGTGATCCTTCCCACCTCAACCTCCTGAGTAGCTGGGACTACAGGTGCATGCTATCAAGCCCAACTAAATTTTTTTGGAGACAG
The DNA here is from genome assembly GCF_002776525.5 of Piliocolobus tephrosceles. Lineage (NCBI taxonomy): Eukaryota > Metazoa > Chordata > Mammalia > Primates > Cercopithecidae > Piliocolobus > Piliocolobus tephrosceles. The sequence goes on from NC_045438.1 coordinate 125,354,872, forward strand.
GATTTCATTCTTGTCACTCAGGCTAGAATGCAATGGTGTGATCTTGGCTCACTGCAACCTCTGCCTCCCAGGTTCAAGCAATTATTCTACCTCAGCCTCCCGAGTAGCTGGAATTACAGGCATGCAAAACTATGCCCAGCTAATTTTTGTATGTTTTTCAGTAGAGATGGGGTTTCACCATGTTGGCCAGGCTGGTCTCGAACTTCTGACCTCAAGTGATTCACCTTCCTTGGCTTCCCCAAGTGCTAGGATTACACCAACTAATTTTAAAATTATTTTTTGTAGAGACAGGGTTTTGCCACATTACCCAGGCAGGTCTTGAACTCCTGGGCTCAAGCAATCCTCCTGCCTTGGCCTCCCAAAGTGCTGGGATTACGACCTAAGCCACCATGCCCAGCCTACAAATACTTTTTAAAGGGCCTTGAACTCTTCCTTAAATCTGTAAACGGGGATGGGATGGCCAATACCTCAGGAACATGTAACAGAGGAGGGAAGGAACCAGATGCTAAGGAAAATATTCCTATCCTCCTAACTCAGCCACGCTCCCAAGGCTCCCCCCACCTCCCTGCCACTGTAACCTCCATCTTTAACTGACCTGGTAGACAGCACGAGCAAGGGCAATCCGGGCACGCTGTCCCCCGCTAAGGGTCACACCCTTCTCCCCCACCTCTGTCTGGTCTCCAGCAGGCAGGATCTGATGGAACAAGTTCCCTAGTGGGTCAAGGAGCTCCCCATTATCTTCTGGCCCACTTCCTATCCCTTTGCAGGAAAGAGATAGTGGGAGTCAAGAGAAGTAGGGAGCTTGAGGAGAGTAGACTTAAATTTGGGGTGAGCTAGTCAGAGGAGACAAGACATACTTCCAATAACATCAAGCATTTATCGAGCACTTACTATGTGCCTGGCACTTTACAGGCATTCTCTCATTCAAGCCCCATGATAATCTTATGAAGATGGTATCATGGTATCATTTCCTTTTCTCACATGCAACCAAAGCTCAGACAGATTAACTAGCTGGCTCACAGTAGTAAGGGGCAGGACACGAGTTCAGACTCTTCTTTTTTTTTTTTGAGATGGAGTCTCGCTCTGTCGCCCAGGCTGGAGTGCAATGGCACAATCTCCGCTCACTGCAAGCCTGCCTCCCGGGTTCACGTCATTTTCCTGCCTCAGCCTCGCGAGTGGCTGGGACTATAGGCACCCGCCACCACGCCCGGCTAATTTTTTATATTTGTAGTAGAGACGGAGTTTCACCATGTTAGTCAGGACGGTCTCAAACTCCTGGCCTCGTGATCTGCCCACATCGGCCTCCCAAAGTGCTGGGATTACAAGCGTGAGCCACTGCGCCCGGCCACGAGTTCAGATTCTTTTTTTTTTTTTGAGACGGAGTCTCGCTCTGTCGCCCGGGCTGGAGTGCAGTGGCCGGATCTCAGCTCACTGCAACCTCCGCCTCCTGGGTTTACGCCATTCTCCTGCCTCAGCCTCCGGAGTAGCTGGGACTACAGGTGCCCGCCACCTCACCCGGCTAGTTTTTTGTATTTTTTAGTAGAGACACAGTTTCACCATGTTAGCCAGGATGGTCTCGATCTCCTGACCTCGTGATCCGCCCGTCTCGGCCTCCCAAAGTGCTGGGATTATAGGCTTGAGCCACCGCACCCGGCCTCAGATTCTTAACCATTTTGTTATGTTTACTACCTTTTTTTTTTAAGATGGAGTCTTGCTCTGTCGCCAGGCTGGAGTGCAGTGGCACAATCTCGGCTCACTGCAACCTCTGCCTCCTGGGTTCAAGCAATTCTCTTGCCTCAGCCTCTCGAGTAGCTGGGACTATAGGCATGTGCCACCATGCCCAGTTACTTTTTGTATTTTTAGTAGAGAGGGGTTTCACCATGTTGGCCAGGATGGTGTCGATCTCCTGACCTCACGAACTGCCCACCTTGGCCTCCCAAAGTGCTGTGATTACAGGCATGAGCCACTGCACTTGGCCTACTACCCCGTCTTTTTTTTTTTTTTTTTTTTTTGAGACGGAGTCTCACTCTGTCGCCCAGGCTGGAGTGCAGTGGCCGGATCTTGGCTCACTGCAAGCTCCGTCTCCCGGGTTAACGCCATTCTCCTGCCTCAGCCTCCCCAGTAGCTAGGACTACAGGCGCCCGCCACCTCGCCCGGCTAGTTTTTTTGTATTTTTTAGTAGAGACGGGGTTTCACCGGGTTAGCCAGGATGGTCTCGATCTCCTGACCTCGTGATCTGCCCATCTTACCCTGTCTTTTTAACAGGCAAGATAGTAAGATATCTTGGGCAGATTTTATGTAAAAGCTTTTATAGGTTTTTACTTTTTTTTTTTTTGTGAGACAGAGTCTTGCCCAGGCTGAAGTGCAGTGGCATGATCTCAGCTCACTGCAACCTCTACCTCTTGGGTTCAAGCGATTCTCCTGCCTCAGCCTCCAGAGTAGCTAGGACTACAGGTGTGAGCTGCCACACCCGCTGCAATCTCCGCCTACTGGGTTCAACCTGATTCTCCTGCCTCAGCCTCCCAAATAGCTGGGTTTACAGGTGCCCATCACCATGCCCAGCTATTTAGTAGAGATGGGGTTTCACCATGTTGGCTAGGCTGGTCTCAAACTCCTGACCTCGTGATCTGCCCATGTTGGCCTCCCAAAGTGCTGGGATTAGAGGCGTGAGCCACCACTGTAAGCCCGGCTGCCCTGGGTGGTACTGAACTCCTGACCTCAAGCGATCCACCCACCTTGGCCTCCCAAAGTGCTAGGATTACGGGCATGAGCCACCACGCCTGGCCGATCATTCATTGCTACATCAAGCTTTCCCAAGTCTGCTAGGTCCTAGGTACTGTTGTAGGCACTAAGGAAAGAGATGAACAACAAAGCTTTTAGCTCAGGGACTCACCATGTAGTGGATCACAGGTGCTTCCTCTGCATGAGGAAGGGAATTCCTTTGCTTAGTAGACCATTCCTGAGGCCACAAGAAGGCTTGGAGGTAGTATATTCCTTCTCTAAAAACCTACGAAAGCTGGGCCGGGCATGGTGGCTCAGGCCTGTAATCCTAGCACTTTGGGAGGACAAGGCTGGCAGATCACTTGAGCCCAAGAGTTTGAGACCAGCCTGGGCAACATGGTGAGACCCCGTCTCTACTAAAAATACAAAAATTAGGCGGGCGTGGTGGCTGACACCTGTAGTCCCGGCTACTCAGTAGGCTGAGGCAGAAGAATCGCTTGAACCCGAGAGGCAGAGGTTGCAGTGAGCCGAGATCATTCCACTGCACTCCACTCTGCGCAACAGAGCAAGACTCCATCTCACACACACACAAAAGTAAAAACTTATAAAAGCGTTTATATCAAATCTGCCCAAGATATCTTACTACCTTGCCTGTTAAAAGGACAGGGTAGTAGGCCAGGTATGGTGGCTCACGCCTGTAATCCCAGCACTTTGGGAGGCCGAGGTGGGCGGATCACAAGGTCAGGAGATTGAGACCATCCTGGCCAACATGGTGAAACCCCATCTCTACTAGAAATACAAAAATTAGCTGGGTGTGGTGGCATGTGGCTGTAGTCCTAGCTACTCGAGAGGCTGAGGCAGGAGAATTGCTTGAATCCAGGAGGCGGAGGTTGCAGTGAGCCGAGATTGTGCCACTGCGCTCCAGACTGGCGACAGAGTGAGACTCCATCTCAAAAAAACAAAACAAAACAAAACAAAGCAAAACAAAGCAAAGCAAAACAAAAATTAGCTGGGTGTGGTGGCTCACTCCTGTAGTCCCAGCCACTTGAGGGGCTGAGGTGGGAGGATCGTTTGAGCTCAGGAGGCAGAGGCTGCAATGAGCCAAGAGGGCACCTCTGCATTCCAGCCTGGGGGACAGAAAGAAGACCTTATCTCAAAAAATAAATAAATAAATAAATAGGAATTAAAAAGAATGACAGCTGGATACAGGATGCCCCATGGTCAAGGTTAAAGGTGCTCCTTTTCAGGGACATTCTACATTAACCTGGGTAGGGTAGTGGTGGTGACATTCTTGAAGGGGACAGCGGGATTGGGTGGGAAGTCAGGGGAGAAATCTGGAATCTCTTCTCCTATACATGCAGTACTTTGGATTGGGGGCAACGGGAAATCTAATAGGCTTGGCAGTTTCCCTAGGGTAACCTGCAACCAAATGAGACCTTGACTCTTCCAAGCCTTCCTGGTGGGAAGTGGGTATGGAGAAGGGGACAAGGAGCCCAGCTGTGCAGAGCTAAGCCTGACAGGTGGAACCCTCCCTAACTCCAGAGGCCTTAGAGCTCTTCCCACTACTGTGGACAACACATAGTCACTACCCTACTGGGCCCTATGGGAAGGGGCAGCTGGACACTCTGGGAGGACCACAGTCCGACGGCCATTCCTAGATGGATGATGCCCGAGTAGAAGCAACCCCTTTCCGGAAAAGCAAAGCTCTGGTTTGAAGTGTCAGCGACATTGGAAAAGCAGGCAGCTAAGAGGTTTCAAGGCCAGGCACTCACACTGAGATCATCATTGAGGGCGCAGGCTTCTAGCACCTCCTCGTACAGCTGTGCATCAAATGTCTTCCCAAAGAGGATGTTGTCTCGGATGGTGGCAAACTGGATCCAGGGTTCCTGGGTGGCCAGGCCAAAGCCCTTGGACAGCCCCCACACCGCCACGCGCCCACGCAGCCTGCAGAGAGCCAGGCCAGCAATATGGGGACCAGCTCTCCGCTGGGTCCCTCCATGCCCAGCCCTTGCCTCCTAGAAACCTCCCCAGGCTGCTGTCTTCCACACAGGGTCCCTCTTCATATCACGTGACTGAGCTGGCAGCTCCTGAGGTCACAGGGTCCTAACGAAGCCCATTCTGGGTGGAGAAGGGAAGAAATTGCTCTTTGGCTACAGCCAAGCAGCTGTTGTATTTACATGTGCTCAGGAGCTCAGTAGCGAGTATGGCCACCACATTGTACTTGTTCTCATCTGAAAACAAGGTCCTCCCTCAAACCTATGCTCCTCTCTGGATCCCTCCCCTGAACAGTCACATTTCTGAAAGAATAGCTGACACTGGATGTTTCCATTCCTTTGCTCACTATTATACCATTTAAAACACTCTGGTGTAATGATTACAATGATTCGTTTTCTTGGCCACCTCCTTTCCAGATTGAAAACTCTCCCAATAAAGGGACCATGCGTTGCTCTTCTTAGTACCCCTGACCCCCAAAAGGGGTCCAACACATAGCAGGGGCTCAGTGTTTGCTAAAGGACAAAGCGAGGACAGGGGTGCATAAGAGGTTCGTTACCTGTGGAGCTCTCCGGCGATGGCAGCGAGCAGGGAGCTCTTCCCACAGCCCACCTTCCCCACGATGCCCACCAGCATACCCTGCAAGGAAGCCACACAAGTGCCTGCTATTGGTAGGGGATGGGACAGAGGGGGCAGTGGTCTCCCTCCTGACCCTCTGGGCTGCCAATCTTCCCACTGAGGCTTCTCTTTTCTTCTTTCTTTCGTGTGTAGGGGAAGAATTCTCCATGACCTGTTGGCTCTAGAGAAGTAGGGTGCTTTTTTCTCCACTCAGAGTGGCTATCAATTTCACTGTCTATGTGAAGGGCCTCTGAAGGGGAATAGCATGCCAGAGAGAATGGGAGGAAACTACCCAAGAACTTCCAATGTAAGCTCTAAGACAGGCATCCCAGAATGGGAGAGGGAAGGGTAGAACTCCAGGCCTTAGGGCCTGGATGGTGGGTTGGCTAAGTCGACCCGCGGCTAGACTTCCCCTATCTCAGGGGGAAAAAGCAGTGCTTTGCATAGATCCCTATTTCTGTGGGCTTACAGTTTAAAATTTTGTTTCCTTTTTTTTTTTTGTCATAACATATGGAGCTATCTCCCTGCTCAAAAAAAAAAAAAGTCCTAGTTCCTTCTCTAGAAGGGACTGGGCTCTCAGAAGTTCTATCTGCCTGTGATGCCCCAAATCTGCCAGCCAGGATTGACCCATCTACAAGTGACCACTTCTGAGGCCTTTCCCTGGGAATTTGGGACCAGGACCGAGACAGCTTCTCCCTGTTGGCTGTAAACTTGAGCATTCTCTGTAGTCAAATCTTCTGCTCAATGGAGGATGTGTCCACAGAGAGAAGAGGACCAGGCAAATACAGGGAGAGAGGCACACAGAAGCAGAGAGCTCTGCGAGTTGAGGCCTGGTTCTGGGCTGTTTCTAAGATCCAGCTGCGTTCCTGCCTTTGGATTCTGCAACATATCTCTATATCCTTATTATACATTCTTGTTTGCTTAAGCTAGCTACAGTGCATTTCTGTAACTTATATCCAAAAAATCCCCAACTAACATGTTAGCAAAATTCCTTTGTACAAATCCAGCCTTGTCTTGCCTGAACTAAAAGGAAAAACAAAACACACAGCCCAAGCCAGAAACGTGAGCCAAATGTGGTGGAGGCAATTCAGCCACCACCAGAGAATGCCGGGTTGAGCTGTGGGGCACAGGGTTGGACAAAGGTCAGGAGAGAGTGAAAACTCGACAGGCGGTGAAGAGGAGTTGGCTTATTGCCAGGAATGCCCCATTTTAAGTTCTTTGTATGCTGTAGCATGAGCCACAGGGTGTGACTGCTTTTCACCAGCCTAAACAGAGGATCCCCATTTGCAAAATATTTCTTGGAAGCACTTGCTGGGCCTCTCCCCCAGATGCCCAATCTGTACAACAAACCTTTTTCACTTCTAGATGACCGATGAAGGTCTCCTGGCTGGTTCCAACTGGGTCCCAGGAGAACAAGGCTCCATGCAGCTCCAATACTGTAGATGGTTCTGCGGGGGGATCTGAACACAGAAGCCACTTGATTTAGGCTCCTAAACTACCACAATCTGCTTGGGGAGGGTAAATCATGTAATTGTCTTGCCAGCCCCATATCTACCTGTCCAGAGCTCAGAGTCTGAGTTTTGGATTCTGCTCTCTCTAACCCCTCTTGGTGACATCTATGCACAGCATCCAAGTGGCTCCACTCCCCTTCTCACCCTGTGCCAGGTTCTGCCCACTAGCTTCCCATTACCTGGGCTGTAGTAGGCCTGGGGGTTGTGGTTTGGGAGGTCGAGGAAAAGCTGGATCCGGTCCAAGGACACTTTGGCCTCCAGGAGGCCATTGATCACCCAAGGGAAGTTGTTGAGAGGAAGAATGAGCATTCGCACCAGTGCCAGGGCTGTGAACACCTGAGTGAGGTGGGAGGAGAGTGAAGCCCCAGGAGTTATCTAAGGGCCTGTTTCTTTCTTTTTTTTTTTGAGACGGAGTCTCGCTCTGTCACCCGGGCTGGAGTGCAGTGGCTGGATCTCAGCTCACTGCAAGCTCCGCCTCCTGGGTTTACACCATTCTCCTGCCTCAGCCTCCCAAGTAGCTGGGACTATAGGCGCCCGCCACCTCGCCCGGCTAGATTTTTGTATTTTTTAGTAGAGACGGGGTTTCACTGTGTTAGCCAGGATAGTCTCGATCTCCTGACATTGTGAGATGTCTCAGCCTCCCAAAGTGCTGGGATTACAGGCTTGAGCCACCGCGCCCGGCCCTAAGGGCCTGTTTCTAAGGGAAGCCCTGTGGACAGGTCTGTGGAGGAAAGAACTGGGCAACGACAGAACTGAAGGGCTGGCTGGCCAATCCTGGGATCAGATGTGGCAGAGTGGTCACCTAAAGAATCCTAGAAATTTCGGCCGGGCGTGGTGGCTCAAGTCTGTAATCCCAGCACTTTGGGAGGCCAAGATGGGCGGATCACAAGGTCAGGAGATCGAGACCATCCTGGCTAACACGGTGAAACCCCGTCTCTACTAAAATACAAAAAACTAGCCGGGCGAGATGGCGGGCGCCTGTAGTCCCAGCTACTCGGGAGGCTGAGGCAGGAGAATGGCGTGAACCCGGGAGATGGGGCTTGCAGTGAGCTGAGATCCGGCCACTGCACTCCAGCCTGGGCAACAGAGCGAGACTCCGTCTCAAAAAAAAAAAAAAAAAAGAATCCTAGAAATTTCAATGTTCCTCAAGGGATACAGGTTGCATTTTTTTTTTCCTTGACACATCTTGCTCTGTCACCTAAGCTGGAATGTAGTGGCATAATCTTGGCTTGCTGCAACCTCCACCTCCAGGGTTCAAGTGATTCTCCTGCCCCAGCCTCCTGAGTAGCTGGCATCACAGGCATGCATCACCACACCTGGTTGATTTTTATATTTTTAGTAGAGACAAGCTTTCACCATGTTGATCAGGCTGGTCTCGAACTCCTGACCTCAGGTGATCCAACCGCCTTGGCCTCCCAAATTACTGGAATTACAAGTGTGAGCCACCATGCCTGGCCAAGGTTGCATCTTTTTAACTAGGCAGGCCTAGCTCATTTTGAGACTTTTTTAGAATTTCCAAGTAGCAACATCACCTGGCCTTGGCTAGACGCAGGACTGGATCAAAGATTTTTTTCCTAAGGCCATTAGAACGAGTATAAAGAGACCTAACCTCAAGCATGGAACTGACTAGAAGTTGGAGTGAAAGGTAGAAGAGAAGAAGGAAAGAAATCCTTCACAGAGGGGAAGGTTATATATCCAAGGCCCCCACAAAAAGGTTCCTTCAGTTTTCCCTTGGTTGAGAGGCAGTCAGGGATCCCTCCCTCCTCAGCCAGCACCGAGGGCCCGAGCCTACGTCTCCACTTCACCGGTCTCCTTGATGCTGGTCCCCTTCCTTCCTGGTCCTCACCTTGGTGGCAGTGAGCTGGTGCCCCATGAGGACATAGGTGATGAAGATGACGATGGAGATGACAACCGGTAGGGCAGCCCACAGGTATACACAGGCCGCATCCAGGTATTTGATGACCCGGAGTCGCCCCAGCTCTTGAGCCCGGCAGGCCTCTACTCGGGCCCCCAGTGCCTGCTCCCACCCGCAGAGCTTGATGACCCGAATGCCACTCAGCAGCTCTGTCACAAGCTAGGGAAAGGAGACAAGGGAGAGGCGTGAAGTGGAGGCACTGGTCATGTGTCTTCTCCGCCAAGCCTTCCCCAGGCTCCTGGCAGAATGTTCAGTACTCTAAGCTCCCAGATACTCTGCACTGCCCTAGTCTTGGTTTTCTTCCTCACCTCAGTCCTTTCTGGAAATCCTGCCCTTCAAATCCTTTTCAGCCCTGGGTTGCTTCCCCTCCCAGTCTCTCTTTTACTTCTCCACTGGCTCCAGCTGGGGACAGGTTGGAGTGGGAATTCCCCACCTTCCTAGAAGAAGTGGTGGAAGGTGCAGCCAAGTCACCACAGTGGAGTAAAAGCACTCCTCCCATTAGATGAGGGACAAAAGGCTATCTCCCAAAACCAAAAGATGTGGGCTTCGGGGGCTGGCCCCCCAGTTCTGGCCCCCAGCTTGAGTGGCACAGAAACTATCCTGTAGGAGTACACAGGCATAAGAGGCCACACCACAGCCCAGGGTCAAACAGGCTAATGGGCCCAGGGAAGATGGGCAAGGGCCAAAACTCCTTGTCTGTAGCTGTCACAGGTAGGGGAAAAGGCCTCATGCCATAACCATCTATCAACCTCCCTTCCCTCCAGAAGCACTCTGAACTGTTCCACTAAGGGTCGACAACTATGCTGTATGAACCCCCAGGACTGCCATCCCCTTTGTACCCACAATCACTGCAGAATCCAGAGCTGATTCAGCCAAACCCTAAACACCTAGAGTTGGCCCAGGCAGGAAAGTGACCTATTCCCTTCCCCTCAGCCTATCCAAAGAGGCAGCTGTGGATCTCCTAGGTCTCTCTACATGCAGCCATTGGGTGGTCTGTGCCCTAGATAAGGAGGTTGGAGACTTGGGTCCCAGCTCTGGCCCTAAAGACCTGTTTGGTGCCAGGGAGATGACTTCGTACCTCCTAGGGTGGCCACATGTATTCAGAGCTTACTTTGTGACTGGCACTATGCTAAGCATTATCTCATGAGATCCTTACAACAGCTCTACAAGGTGAGCTACTATTATTCTCATTTTGCAGACGAGGAGGGGGGAAGCTCAAATAGGTTAACTGACTTGTCTGAAGTGACTGAACTAGTAAGTGTAGAGCCAGTATTTGAACCCAGGTCTATCTTTCTCCAGTCTCAGCTCTTAACTTTGAGGTCACTCTCACACCCTCAGGTAGTGTGCATAGGAAGACCTGTGGCCCTGGGCTGGGTGGGGTCTCCAGATAGCTGAGGGACCCCAAGTACCCCCTCACCTTAACTCGCGCATCCTTGTGCCGTAGCATTTCCTGGTTGCTGGCCATGATGCGGGTGGCAATCACTTTGTTGACAGGTACCAGCAGCAGTGCCAAGATCAGACCACCCACAAAGGCCACGCCTACCTGCTGGTACAGCAGGTAGAGGGTGATGGCCAGCTGTAGGGGCAGGCCCCAGGCTTCATGGAAGCTCCCAGCAAAGTTAAGCAGCCGTTCAGAGTCAGTGCCTAGTAGGTTCAGGGCCTCCCCAGTAGGAGGGCGGCTGGGCCCCAGCTGTAAAGCCTTGCGGTACAGAATGTTCAGCACGGCCCCCCGTGCCTGAAGTTTTACCTTACATACCTCATACCCATACTGATTCTGCAGCACAGCACCCAGCACAGCCCCACTGGCTAGCCCCAGAGCATAGAGCAGGCCGCGGCTTAGTGGCTCCTGCCCCTCTTCCAGGAAGCCCACCAGTAGGGAGAGCAGCAGGGGCCCTGAGAATCCCAGCATGGTCCCTACCAGCTTCAGCAGTCCAAGTGCCAGATAGCACCGTCCAAAGGCCCCATACAAGGCCCTCCACAGTCGGGCCCCCTCCTGCCAGTGTAACTGGAAGACACGAGCCAGGTAGGTTGGATGCAGTCTGTGGGGGAGGCGGCAAATGTCCTGAGGCTTCTGGAGCTCTCCGCAGGCCCCACGGGTCAGCAAGGGTGCCAGCCAGGCATAGGAAAAGTGTGACAGCCAACTCTCCCCATCTTCAGCCACCTCAGGTTCTTGATCCTCGGGCAGGAGGGGTTCCTGAGCCCAGGGTTCTCGTGGTCCCCCAGGAGCTGCCCATCCCAGTGCATAGGCCAAGAGTGCAGCCAGCTGCAGGATGAGCAGGCATAGGCGGGCCACGGGCCCTGGGAGAAGTGGGGGCAGAAGTGTGCCTCGCTGGCAGTGCCACAACACGGTCAGCACTAGGGCTGGAGCTGGCAGCAAGGCTACCAGGGCCAAGGCCAAGGGACCTCGGGAGTGGCCATGAGGGGAATGGGACAACACCCACAGGGCCAGGCTGTGGCTGATCCAGGCCACAGCTGCCACACACCCTGCCAGCACCTCTAGCCCTATGGGTCCTGGGCCTGCCCCTGGTGGCAAAGCAACTGGAAAGAGGTCTAGCAGTGGGAAGACGGAAAGCAGGAAGGAAGCTGCAAGTCGGAGGCGCCATCCAGGACTGCAGGGTAGGATGTAATCTGGACTCCTGGGGACAAGGGGGAAGACAAGGAGGCACACTGTGGCTGACTCAGGACCCAGACATACCCCTCACCTCCAAAAATTCACTTACCAAAGGAATCAACTCCCTTTCTACCTTGCACATCTTATCCCTACCCCACTTTACCTCAGAACCCAGGGTCTTTTCTCCCAGGAAGTCTTCCCAGATGAACTTAACTCATATTCTGACCAAATGAGCTAACAAGCCACCTGAGCCTAACTCATTTTATAAACTACCCACACCATTTCTGATTCTTTTTTTTTTTTTAACCACAGACCTTAACAATTTTGAGGTAAGGTTGTACTTAACATGAAGACTAGGAAAAAAAAAATCCTGGGTACTATGTTTGCTACTTGGGTGATGGGATCATTAGAAGCCCAAATTTCAGCATCACACAATATATCCACATATAATAACAAACAAGCACATATCCCTCATGAATCTAAAATTAAAAAAAAATCTAGGCCAGGTGCTGTGGCTCACGCCTATAATCCTAGCACTTCGGGAGGCTGAGACGGGACGATCGCCTGAGGTCAGGAATTCAAGACCAGCCTGGCCAACATGGTGAAACCCCATCTCTACCAAAAACGCAAAAATTAGCCAGGCATAGTGGCAGGTACCTGCAATCCCAGCTACTCAGGAGGCTGAGGCAGGAGAATCGCTTGAATCCGGGAGACGGAGGTTGCAGTGAGCTGAGATCACGCCACTGCACTCCAGCCTGGGCAACAGAAGGAGACTCCACCTCAGGAAAAAAAAAAAGAAATCCAAAGTTTTCATGCAGATAACCACTAAAGGGCACATATTCATTTTTACAAAAGGATCCACCTAAGAGTACCCTTAAATTCACCTGAAGCACTATTAGATGAATAAAAATTGGACTTACATACAGCTTTTATATTCTAATATAGTAGCCTAAACTTTATAAAGCCTTGGAATATTCTACTCTCTTTCCTCTGATTGTAGAAGGTGGTGTGGATTGCTTTTGTGACTCCTTTAGCTGAAGAAAAAAAATCTCTTTCTGTTTGTGTTTATATCTTCTTGGCATACAAAGAAATGTTTTTAATAAACAAAAGGTGATCTGTTACATTAAGAATCAAATACAGGGGCTGCTCACGGTGGCTCATGCCTGTAATCCCAGCACTTTGGGAGGCTGAGGCGGGCAGATCACTTGAGGTCAAGAGTTTGAGACCAGCCTGGCCAACATGGTAAAACCCCGTCTCTACTAAAAATATAAAAATTAGCTGGGTATGGTGGCACACACCTGTAATTCCAGCTACTTTTGGACACTGAGGCACGAGAATCGCTTGAACCTGGGAGGTGGAGGTTGCAGTGAGCTGAGATCGTGCCGCTGCACTCCAGCCTGGGCGACAGAGAGAGTCTCCATCCAAAAAAAAAGAGAATTAAATACAGAAAAACATACCTGCAGCAGTGAGTGTCAGCATGTCTTGAAAGTTCATATAAAAAGAGGACTGAGTCTGTTATAGCCTTTGTTGGCAGGGCTAGGTTACTAAAAAAGTTTGCTTGTAAACTAAAATGCAGAGTCTTGCTCTGTCACCAGGCTGGAGTGCAGTGGCGCGATTTCAGCTCACTGCAACCTCCGCCTCCCAGGTTTAAGCGATTCCCCTGCCTCAGCCTCTCTAGTAGCTGGGCGTTTTCTTAAAAGTCCACCTGATGACACTGATTTGTAGGGATTCAGATGGGAATAAAAATCAGCCTTTAGGAATTCTATTTCTGGGCTGGACATGGTGGCTCATGCCTGTAATCCCAGCACTTTGGGAGGTCAAGGCAGATGGATCGGTTGAGGTCAGGAGTTCAAGACCAGCCAGGGTAACACAATGAAACTCCATCTCTAGTAAAAATATGAAAATTGGTCAGGCATGGTGGCACACGCCTGTAGTCTCAGCTATTCCAGAGTCTGAGGCAGGAGAATCGCTTGAACCCAAGAGGTGGGGGTTGCAGTGGAGGTTGCAGAGCGCCACTGCTCTCCAGCCTGGGTGACAGAGTAAGACCCTGTCTCAAAAAAAAAAAAAAATTTTGTTTCTGGCTGGGCATGGTGGCTCACATCTATAAACCCAGAACTTTAGGAGGCTGAGGAAGAAGGATTGCTTGAGTCCAAGAGTTCAAGACCAGCCTGGATGACAAAGCAAGGCTTTGTTTCTACCAAAAATAATATATATATATATTTTTTGAGACAGGGTCTCACTTTGTCGTCCAAGCTGGAGTGCAGTGGTGTGATCTTGGCTTACTGCAACCTCTACCTCGTGGGTTCAAGCAATTCAAGACGGGGTTTCACCATGTTGGCCAGGCTGGTTTCAACCTGATTTCCAGTGATCCGCCTGTCTCAGCCTCCCAAAGTGCTGGGATTACAGGCATGAGCCACTGTGCCCGGCCAATTTTTTTGTATTTTTAGTAGAGATGGCATTTTGCCAGGTTGGCAGGCTGGTCTCGAACTCCTGGCCTCCCACAGTGCTGGCACTACAGGCTTGAGCCACTGCATCTGGCCTATTAAAAATAATTTTAAAACATTAGCCAGGCGTGGTGGCATGCACTTGTGGCCCCAGCCCCAGCAACTCAGAAGACTGAGGTGGGAAGCTGCTGGAGCCCAAGAGGTTGAGGGTGCAGTGAACTGTGATTGCACCACTGTACTTCAGCCTGGGCAACAGAGGGAGACCCTGTCAAAAAAAAAAGAAAAAAAGAAGGAAAAGAAAAAAAAAGAGTTATATTTCCTAAGACGTGGGGACCCAAGAAAACTGGCCACAAGCTGGCCATCAACCAGGCTCATCACCCCTTCAAGTCTCTTTTCCTCTCTGAGTCTCACTTTCCTCACCAGCACAGTGAGCACTGAGTCTCAAATTAAAAGCCTTCTAAGGCCCTTTCCTATCTTAGGTTCTCGATCTCTCTAACCCTTCTCAGCAACACACACAAGGCTGATAAGTGAAATGAGGCACAATTTCTATTGATCACTTGATGGTCTTCCTTGCTTTCGCAGGGAGTGGATGAATCCCTTGGATAGGAGAAGCTGTGGATCTGCTTGGTCTAGGAGGAATTCTGATTTGTTTCTTACACAGAGACAAAAGTCTAGAAGGGTTTAATCACCTAGCAAAGACATCCACAGCCTTCTCAGAGGAGCAGCTATTAAAAATTGGCACAGTCTTTTGGGAACTCAATCTAATGAGAAAGCAAGAAAGACCTCTTGGATGGGGACACTTTTCCCCATCAGACTAGGAACTGCCAAAGCCAGAGACCAGACCGCCCTCTTGTCTTCTCAGCAGCTAGAATGAGACTAACTTTAGTCATCTCTAGCCATACAAGAACTAAATACAAAATCAAGGTGAGTTTAGCATCCACACCTTATAGCCCTTAATTGGGGAAAGGTTTAATGTTTGATTTTGCTCTTCTTGTCTATCTACTGCTTCCCCTTCAGCTGAGCCTACGTATACTTTTCTTAATCTGGAAACACTAACGTTTCATGGGTTGAAATGGTGAGAAACTGAGCCTACAACTTAAATACGTCAGCGCTTTCGGCTAAAAACGTTGTTCCCCCAATTCTGCCTTCAATTCATGACAGCTGAGTCTGGGTAACTGAAAATGGACAGTTCTGATGATTTCTGACACTCATTAGACCTTTAAAAACATGCCAGGCACTGCACTATATGCTTAAATTAATTATCTCATTTAAACCTCCCAAGAATGAGACTCAGAGAAGGCAGGTACTTGCCCAAGAACAGCCACATTGCTGCCAAGTAGTAATGCTTAGATTTTATTCTACTTCTGCCCTACTCCAGAGACCTAGCTATTCTGGTGACACTGCCGCAAGACGTAGGTTGCGGGTGAGATCTGCAGGCACACACAGACAGATGCCTTGCGCTTGTCTCTACCCACCTCGGGGTGCCCAAGTAGCAGGCACTGAGCACGGCGAGGAGTGCGTGGGGCAGGGCGCTGAGCACCAGCTGGGTGAAGCAGTGGCCTGTGGTGTCCCCCTCCCACAGCGGGAGCGGCCACGCTGCGCTGCTGCCGCACAGCTGGGCCAGAAGTCGCTCCATGGACACCTCACCTGAAGGCAAAGTTGAGCGTGAAGGCGGTGCAGGGTAACAACCAGCTTTGCTTGCGCTTTCCAGCCCGGTCTCCCCGCCTCCAGCCCCGCCCCGGAACCAGGACAGCCCGTCGCTTCCGCCCCGAAGCCAGACCCCGCCCATTCTCGCGGTACCAAGGGTAGAAAGGTAGGAGGTTTCCCCGTTGGATTTCTGGACGCTGGTCACCCACCTTTCCATCTGTCTTTCCCGTCCCGTTTCTCCGCCCCCAGGCATCCGGAACCTCAAACCTGAAGAAGCTGCTGTGCACCGGATTCCGATATCCTGAATACTGGTGTATGCAAAAAAAAAAACTACTGCCCGGGCGGGCTGCTGCGCCAGCCACGGCTGGCGCCCCCCTAGAGGCTGGAAGACTTAGCTGGCGCTATTAGCCACGCCCATAAGCGAGTAGCTGCACGCATGCGCACTGCTGTCTGCTTCGGCTAGCCTTTGCACGCAGGCGCAGTCGCACTGTTGCGTTTTGGCACGCTTTTGTGGCCTGACTTGCTTTAAAGATCCTTCCCTCCCTTGGTGCAACGTCATTTATAACCTCTCACGTGGACTATTCGCTCCCAACTGTGAAAGCTTACTAGTTGGCGCAAGCATTGCAATCTCCATTTTTTAAAGAGGTGGGGAGCTGCGCACTACGGTAGCGCGCGCCGGTAGTCCCTGCGCGCAGGTAGTGCCTGCTCGCTGGTAGATCCCAGGAGGATGGGCTGAGCCCAGGAGTTCGAGAACAGTCTGAGCAGCATAGAGAGACCCCAGTCCCAGATAGATGGATGGATGGAAATTCAAACATACCTGTCCCACGGACAAATAATGCAGCTTTGAGACATAACTGTTTTCTCTCATTCTAGGGCTGTATGACCTTGGACAAGTTACCTAACCTCTTTGAGCCTCAACTTTTTTTTTTTTTTTCTGAGACACTGTCTCGCTGTGTCGCCAGGTTGGAGTGCCGTGGCACAATCTCGGTTCACTGCAACCTCCGCTTCCCGGGTTCAAGCGATTCTCCTGCCTCAGCCTCTCGACAGGCGCGCGCAACCATGCCCAGCTGTTTTTTGTTTTTGTTTTTTGTATTTTTAGTAGAGATGGGGTTTCACCATGTTGGCCAGGATGGGCTCGGTCTGTGACCTCGTGATCCGTCCGCCTCGGCCTCCCCAAGTGCTGGGATTACAGGCGTGAGCCGCTGCGCCCCGCCCGGCCTCAACTTCTTTATTTGTACAACAGGGACAATACCAATACTAAAGTACTGTTGAGAGAGTTGAATAATTAATTTAGTCCGCTTAGGGCAAGTGCTTTGCTTAGGGTAGTCCTCCAGTAAATCTTTTAAGGAAGCAGTGGGAAGAACATAACCTTGATAATTATATGGACCTGGGTTTGAATGCTTTTAGCAGAGGGATGTTAGGCAAGTTACTTCTGCATCTTTATTTTATTATGTTTGTCAGGCATGGTGTTGGTATTTCCTTTACATAGGTGTGTACAGTGCTTGAAGAAGAGTAGCTAAACAAATGACAATTATGGTTATCCCACTTAATCTCAGTAAGAAGCCCCATATCCCTCAATGTCAATAATTAATTTTCCTATTTTTAAAAACTAAGAGATGCAGGTTTGGATTTCACAATCTTTAGTAATTAATTGAGTCTTGCTACCTGGCCCAGGCTGGTCTTGAACTCCTGGCCTCAAGTGATGCTCTTGCTTTGGCCCCCCAAAGTGCTGGGATTACAGGTGTGAGCCACTGCACCTGGCCAGGCTCCACTTCTAATTCTTTTTTTTTTTTTTTTCGGGATGGAGTCTGGCTCTGTTGCCCAGGCTGGAGTGCAGTGGCTGCGATCTCGGCTCACTGCAAGCTCCACCTCCCGGGTTCACTCCATTCTCCTGCCTCAGCCTCCAGAGTAGCTGGGACTACAGGCGCCCACCGTCACGCCCGGCTAATTTTTTATATTTGTAGTAGAGACGGGGTTTCACCGTGTTAACCAGGATGGTCTCAATCTCCTGACGTGATCCATCTGGCTCGGCCTCCCAAAGTGCTGGGATTACAGGCGTGAGCCACCGCGCCTGGCCTTCCACTTCTAATTCTAATTCACTTGCTGTTTCCATCACATCTGCAGTTACTTCCGCCACTGATATCTTGAAGGTCCATCCATGAAGGTTGGAATCAGCTTCTTCCAAACTTCTGTTAATATTGATATACGTTGTCCTCCTCCCAGGAATCACAAATGTTCTTTTTTTTTTCAATAGAGACAGGGTCTCACTAGTGGCTTAAGCTGGTTTCGAACTCCTGGCCTCAAGCCATCCTGCCTCAGCCTCCCAAAGTGCTGGAATTGCAGACATGAGCGAACACGCCTGGCTCACAGATATTCTTAGTGGCATCTAGTATGGTGAATATTTTCCAGAGGGTTTTAAATTTACTTTGTCCAGATCCATCAGAGGAATGACTGTCTATGGCAGCTATAGCCTTATGGAATGTATTTCCTAAATAATACTTGGGCCAAGCACAGTAGCTCACACTTCTAATTCTAGCACTTTGGGAGGCCAAGGTGAGAGGATTGCTTGAGGCCAGGAGTTTGAGACCAGCCTGAGCAACATAGCAAGACCTCATCTCTACAGAAATAAAAATAAAAAATTAGCTGGGGATGGTGGTGCCCACCTGTAGTCATTGCTACTCAGAGGCTGAGGTGGGAGGATGGGTTGAGCCCAGGAGTTTGAGGTTGCAGTGAGCTATGATTGGGCCACTGCACTCTAGCTTGGGCAACAGAGAGAGGACCTGTCTCTAGAATAATACTTGAGGCCAGGTGCAGTGGCTTATGCCTGTAATCCGAGCACTTTGGGAGGTCGAGGCAGACAGATCACCTGAGGTCAGGAGTTCAAGACCAGCCTTGCCAATATGGGGAAAACCCAGCTCTACTAAAACTACAAAACTTAGCCGGGCATGATGGTGTGTACCTGTAATCCCAGCTACTCGGGAGGCTGAGGCAGGAGAATTGCTTG
>NC_045438.1:125373734-125377938 GCF_002776525.5 Piliocolobus tephrosceles
GGAGTGCAGTGGCCTGATCTCAGCTCACTGCAAGCTCTGCCTCCTGGGTTCATGCTATTCTCCTGCCTCAGCCTCCGGAGTAGCTGGGACTACAGGCGCCCACCACCTTGCCCGGCTAGTTTTTTTGTATTTTTTAGTAGAGACGGGGTTTCACCGTGTTAGCCAGGATGGTCTCGATTTCCTGACCTCGTGATCCGCCCGTCTCGGCCTCCCAAAGTGCTGGGATTACAGGCTTGAGCCACCGCGCCCGGCCAATCTGTTGTTTCATGTAGCCACCTTCATCAGTGATCATAGGTAGATCTTCTGGTTAACTGACTGCAGCTTCTGCATCAGCCCTTGCTGCTTCACTAGCACTTTTATGTTATAGAGAAGGCTTCTTTCCTTAAACGTCATGAAGCAACCTCTGCTAGCTTCAGACTTTTCATATGCAGCTTCCTCACCTCTCTCAGCCTTCATAGAATTGAAGAGTTAGGGCATTACTCTGGATTAGACTTTGGCTTAAGGGGATGTTGTAGTTGATTGGGTCCTTATCCAGACCACTAAAATGTTCTCCATATCAGCAATAAGGCTGTTTTGCCTTCTTATCATTTGTGTGTTCAGTGGAATAGCACTTCTGATTTCCTTCAATAAATTTTCCTTTGCATTCACAACTTGCTGTTTGGCCAAGAGGCTTAGTTTCTGACCTATGTTGGCTTTCAACGTGCCTTCCTCACTAAGTTTAATCATTTCTAGCTTTTTTTCCCCCCACATTCTCCATCCTAGAAGCTTTTTTCTTCTTCTTCTTCTTTTTTTTTTTTTTTTGAGGCGGAGTCTCGCTCTGTCACCCAGGCTGGAGTGCAGTGGCCGGATCTCAGCTCACTGCAAGCTCCGCCTCCCAGGTTTATGCCATTCTCCTGCCTCAGCCTCCGGAGTAGCTGGGACTACATACAGATGCCCGCCACCTACCTCGCCCAGCTAGTTTTTTGTATTTTTTAGTAGAGATGGGGTTTCACTGTGTTAGCTAGGATGGTTTCAATCTCCTGACCTCGTGATCCGCCTGTCTCGGCCTCCCAAAGTGCTGGGATTACAGGCTTGAGCCACGGCGCCCGGCTTCTTCTTTTTTTTAAGTGAGAAATGTACAATTCTTTCTTTCACTTGAAAACTTAGAGGCCATTGTAGAGTTATTTATTTATTTATTTTTGAGATAGAGTCTTGCTCTGTCGCCCAGGCTGGAGTTCAGTGGCACAGTCTCAGCTCACTGTAACCTCTGCCTCCCGGGTTCAAGCAATTCTCCTGCCTCAGCCTCCTGAGTAGCTAGGACTACAGGAGTATGCCACCACACTCGGCTGTTTTTTGTATTTTTAGTAGAGACATGGTCTCACCACCTTGTCCAGGCTGATCTTGAACTCCTGGCCTCAAGTTATCCACCTGCCTCGGCCTCCCAAAGTGCTGAGATTACAGATATGAGCCACTCACCTGGCCTCATTTTAGGGTATTCATGAACCTAATTTTAGTAGTGAGTGTATCAGGGAATAAGGAGGCTCAAGAAGAGGGAGATAGGGGAATGGCTGGTAGGTGGTGCTGTCAGAGAACACATTTATTAAATTCTCTGTCTTACATAGGTGTGGTTTGTGGCATCCCAAAACAATTACAATAGTAACATCAAAGATCACAGATCACTATAACAGAGTGATAATGAAAAGTTTGAAATATTGTGAAAATTACCAAGATGTGATACAGAAACACGAAGTGAGCACAAGCTGTTGGAAAAATGATGCTGATATACTTGCCCAATACCAGGTTGCCACAAACCTTTTATTTGTAAAAAACATGATCTGCAAAGTGCAATAAAGTGAGATGCAGGTGAATGAGTTATGCCTGATATATTTGAAATTTTTTCACAATAAAGTTTTTTAAAATGGAGATTTGGAGAATATAGAACAGTGTGTCTCAAAGAGTGGTCTGTATAGCATTTGCTTTGGAGTCATTTGGGCTACTTATTGAAATGCACATTCCAAGGTCCACTCTAGACCTGCCGAATGAGACTCTCTAGGAGAGGATCCTACAATCTGCAATTGGGCGATTCTTGCACTCAGGTTTAAGCCCCACAGATGTCAAGAGCCTTGCCCAGGATTATAGAACTAGTACGGATCACAGCACATGTTCTAGATCAGAATCCACAATATCCAATATTATTGTGTTATCCTTAACACAAGGCCTCATGGTCTAAATTGAATCAGGAACCTCCCTCAAGACTTTTTATTTGAACTACTGTCAAGTACTAAAATATATTATTTTACATTAATAACCTTTTGTTTATAATTGCAATACCCTTAGCACTTCTTGCCTGCCACCATGTAAGATGTGCCTTTACTCCTCCTTCACCTTCCACCATGATTGTGAGGCCTCCCCAGTCATGTGGAATTGTGAGTCCATTAAACCTCTTTTCCTTTATAAATTACCCAGTCTCGGGTATGTCTTGAAAATGTGGAAATAAAGAAAAGTATGAAGAAAAATTTAAAATCCTTAGAGACACAGTTAGCTAACTGCTAAATTTCAAGCAAGAGCCAGCTAGGCGGGGAGACATTATTCAGGGGTACCCCAAACAACCCATCACTTTCTGACTGCTTTCACCATCTACCCCTGCAGTGAATCCTGTGCCTACTATTCCTCTTGGCACTGAGAGCAAGGCAGATGGATCCAAAAATCATTATTCTTCTCATTAAATCTTTGGATGTGTCTTCTCACTCACAGACACCCTCTTGGCCACACAATTGCACACACATCAAATGCAGATATGCACATGTGTCCCTGATGTAACTCACAAAATCTAACATTCGTACTCATACATTTTTTAGTCCAGCACAGATTTTTTTTCCTCTCTGTGCCAAGTTCTATCTTTTCCTTCTTCCACCTACTTTTCCAGGCTTCAGAGCATGTTGGGGCTTTCAGGTCCCCAGTAAGACTTGTAAGTTATATGATCACTCCTGGTCTGGAAAGCCTATAGGCAGGCAGGTTAATTTAAGAGCGCTAGTTTAACCCAAGAAAATAAGGAAGTTAGAAAAAAATGAACCCCTTTTTTTTTTTTGAGACGGAGTCTCACTCTGTCACTGAGGCTGGAGTACAATGATATGATCTCAGCTCACTGCAACTTCCACCTCCTCGGTTCAAGTGATTCTCCTGCCTCAGCCTCCCGGAGTAGCTGGGATTACAGGCATGCGCCACAACACCCAGCCAGCTAAGTTTTGTATTTTTGGTAGAGATGGAGTTTCACCATGTTGGCCAGGCTGCTCTCAAACTCCTGACCTCAGGTGATCCACCCGCCTCAGCCTCCCTTTCTCTTCTTAGTGATTAAAAACCATGGCTGTGGCCGGGTGCACTACCTCATACCTGTATTCCCAGAACTTTGGGAGGCCAAGGTGGGTGGATCACCTGAGGTCGGGAGTTCGAGACCAGCCTGACCAACATAGAGAAACCCCACCTCTACTAAAAATACAAAATTAGCCGGGCGTGGTGGCGCATACCTGTAATCTCAGCTACTCTGGAGGCTGAGGCAGGAGAATGGCTTGAACCCGGAAGGTGGAGGTTTTGGTGAGCTGAGATGGTGCCATTGCATTGCAGCCTGAGCAACAAGAGCAAAACTCTGTCTCGACAACAACAACAAACAATAACAAACAAAAAAACCATGACTGCCTGGCTGACTGGGTGAGCAGCTACTTGCAAGTTTTAGCCACTGTACATAAATACACCATCCTACTACAGAGGTCTGTTCTAAAGTGTGTGTATGGTTTTGTTGTTGTTATTGTTTTGTTTGGTTTTAGTTTTAGTTTTGGTTTGAGACAGGGTCATTCTCTGTACACCCAGGCTGAAGTGTAGTGCCATGATCATGGCTCACTGCAACCTCCACCTCCTGGGCTCAAGTGATCCTCCTGCCTCAGCCTCCCAAGTATCTGGGACAGTTAAAGTGTGTTTCACTGCATGTATACAGCTGGATGAGGTAAAAAGTATGAGGGATCTAAGAGTCAGAGGACAAGAGGACTTTTTAGAGCGGCCACTTCTGAAAGGAGGGTTAGAGGGACAGATAATGCTTCTGTTAAGGATTCCTCTTCCTCCCTTTCACCCTAAGCTAGTGCTCAGGTGGGGAGGACCCTAGTCCTACCAGCCCTCTGAAGTAGGTGGGAGAGGACGTGGTCCCCTCATTTCCTCCCCCCCCCCCCCCCCCCCC
>NC_045438.1:125378038-125404051 GCF_002776525.5 Piliocolobus tephrosceles
CCCTCCCCCCCTCCCTCCCTCGTCCCTCCCTCCCTCCCTTCCTTCCTTCCTTCCTTCCTTCCTTCCTTCCTTCCTTCCTTCCTTCCTTCCTTCCTTCCTTCCTTCTAAAGGGAAAGAGGGAGTGGGATGCCAAAAGCCTATAGCCCACCCAAATACTAACCAGGCACAACCCTGCTTAGCTTCCAAGATCAGACAAGATTGGTTGTTTTCAGGGTGGTATGGCCTTAGACCTCTCATTTCATAATGTTCCAGAGTCCTTATTTTTGATAAGAAGTTTGGCAAAGGAGTCATGCCATCAGTAGGATCCTTTCTGATGGTTACAAATAACCAGCTAATTTATATTTGCCCAGGACATAAAGGAGGAAAGATAATTTAAAACAAGTAATTCCTCCATCCAACATCATATGGCATTGCATCTGCACATTTTCCAGGTTAAAAAATAAAAATAAATGAAAACAATATCATATGGCCCCCTTAGTTTCACCCAGTTTCCCAGAGACATTTACACCATAGTTTCTGAAAAACAAGTCAAAGGTACAAGTTTGTTTCCTTCCTTCCACTTTGGGGAATTGGGGAATTGTTGGCAAGTGAAGTAACACCTAGATGGGAAGAAGTGGAAATCATTGGTCACGAGATAATTCGTCACGAGATAATTTACAGTCCGTAAAGTGGAAGGATGACCAAATTCTCCAAAGCCTGGGTGGCCAAAGAAAGATTCTATTAATACAACTTTGAAAACTGACTTCAAACTCTTTACACCCAGATTTGCTGTGAACTGAGCATGGATGCCCAGATGCTTGGAGTAGAGGTGGGCAGAGATAGCAGGAGTGGAGGTGGGCAGGTTCAGTGGAGTGCCTAGGAGGGAGTGGGAGGTAAGGGAGGGAAGAAGAAGTACCTTGAGGAATGATGAAGAGTCCTCAGAGCATGATGGCTTTCCAAGGCAGTAGGTCCTGTCTTCCAGCTCCCCTCTTGGCTTACTTTCTCCTTTCAGCCCTTACTTTGCTCTATAGTTATCCGCAAACTGATTATCTGGAAGGCAAGGGGACAAGCGTATCTAGGACGGGCTGGGCAAGTCCACTGCCATTCTGCCAGGTCACCATTTTTTGAACATCTTTATCGAGATACAATTCACAAACCATAGAATTTACCCCTTTAAAGTGTACAATTCAATGAATTTTTAGTACATTCAGAGTAATGCAACCATCATCGTAATTTTTTTTTTTTTTTTTTTTTGAGACGGAGTCTCGCTCAGTCACCCAGGCTGGAGTGCAGTGGCGTGATCTTGGCTCACTGCAAGCTCCGCCTCCCGGGTTCACCCCATTCTCCTGCCTCAGCCTCCCAAGTAGCTGGGACTACAGGCGCCCGCCGCCTCGCCCGGCTAATTTTTTGCATTTTTAGTAGAGACGGGGTTTCACTGTGTTAGCCAGGATGGTCTCGATCTCCTGACCTCATGATCCGCCCGCCTTGGCCTCCCAAAGTGCTGGGATTACAGGCGTGAGCCACGGCTCCCGGCCTTTTTTTTTTTTTTTTTTTTTTAATATAGAGTGTTACTGTTGCCCAGTCTGGGCACTCCAGCCTGGGCAACAAGAGCAAAACTGTCTCATCAACAACAACAACAAAACAAAAACAAAAACAAACAACAACCATGGCTGCCTGGCTGACTGGTAAGCAGCTACTTGCAAGTTTTAGCCACTGTACAGAAATACATCTTCCTTCTGTTAAGGATTCCTCTTCCTCCCTTTCACCCTAAGCTGGTGCTCAGGTGGGGAGGACCCTAGTCCTACCAGCCCTCTGAAGTAGGTGGGAGAGGATGTGGTCCCCTCATTTCCTTCCTTCCTTCCTCCTTCCCTCTCTCCTTCCTTCCCTCCCTCCCTTTCTTCCTTCCTTCCTTCCTTTCTCTCTCTCTCTCTTTCTTTTTCCTTTTAAAGGGAAAGAGGGAGTGGGAGTGGTGTGATCTTGGCTCACTGCAACCACCACCTCCCGGGTTCAAGTGATTCTCCTAACTCAGCCTTCCTGAGTAGCTGGGACTACAGGTGCCCGCTACCATGTCCAGCTAATTTTTTATATTTTTAGTAGAGACGGGGTTTCACTGTGTTAGCCAGGATAGTCCTGATCTCCTGACCTCGTGATCTGCCTGCCTCAGCCTCCCAAAGTGCTGGGATTACAGGTGTGAGCCACCGCACCCAGCCCTCGAACCCTTGACTTCAGTTGATCTGCCTGCCTCGGCCTCTCCAAGTGCTGGGATTACGGACCTGAGTCACCAAACTCAGCCCATAATTAATTTTAGAAGATTTTCATCACTCCCTAAAAAATCTCCGTACCCATTAGCAATTAATCCCCATTTCAGCCCACCCGCCGCAGTGTTTGGCAACCATGAATACACTTTTCTGTATCTGTAGATTTTCCTGCCTGTACTGAACATTTCATGTAAATAGAATTATACATGTGTATCCTTTCGCATCTGACTTTGTTCACTTAGCATGTTTTCAAGGTTCATCCATGTTGTGGCATGTGTCAGTACTTCATTTTAACACTTAATAGTGTTTCTTTGTACGGATATACTGCATTTGATTTTCCATGTATCAGTTGATGAATATTCATGTTTCTACTTTTTAGTTATTGTGAATAATGTTGCTATAAGTTATTCAGGTACAAGGTTTTTGTGGATATAGGATTTCTTTGTTTTTTTTTGCAGCTAGGAGTGCAATCGCTGGGCCACATGGTAACTCCAATTTTAACATTTTGGATAGCTACCAAACTGTTTTGCACAGTGACAGCAGCATTTTAAAATCCCACCAGCAACTGGGCATGGTGGCTTACGCCTTTAATCCCAGAACTTTGTGAGGCTGAGGCAGGAGGATTGCTTGAGCCCAGAAGTTCAAGACCAGCCTGGGCAACAAAGCAAGACCTGGTCGCTACAAAACAAAACGAAACTATATATATACAATAATAAATACATATATTTTTATATATACATAAATAAATAAATAAATAAATAAATATATATATATATATATATGGCCAGGAGTGGTGGTGCCCACTTGTAGTCCCAGCTACTCAAGATGCTGAGGCAAGAGAATTGCTTCGGCCGGGCACGGTGGCTCAAGCCTGTAATCCCAGCACTTTGGGAGGCCGAGACGGGCAGATCGCGAAGTCAGGATATCGAGGCCATCCTGGCTAACACGGTGAAACCCCGTCTCTACTAAAAAATACAAAAAACTAGCCGGGCGAGGTGGCGGGCGCCTGTAGTCCCAGCTACTCCGGAGGCTGAGGCAGGAGAATGGCGTGAACCCGGGAAGCGGAGCTTGCAGTGAGCTGAGATCTGGCCACTGCACTCCAGCCCGGGTGACAGAGCGAGACTCCGTCTCAGAAAAAAAAAAAAAAAAGGTGATTGCTTCAGCCCAGGAGTTCGAGGCTACAGTGAGCTATGATGGCACCATTGCACTCCAACCTGGGTGACAGAGTGAGACCTTGTCTCACAAATAAAATAAAATAAAATCCCACCAGCAATGTATAAGGGTTCCAATTTCTTTCTATCCTCACTGACACCTATTGTTTGAGTTTTTATTATACCCATTATAGTGGGTGGGTAGTGGCATCTGGGTCACCATTTATGACGTCACCTGCAATTATGCTAGGTTTTTTTTTTTTGAGACAGTCTGACTCTGTTGCCCAGGCTCGAAGTGCACTGGCGCAATCTCAGCTCACTGCAACTTCCACCTCCTGGGTTCAAGTGATTCTCCTGCCTCAGCCTCCCGAGTAGCGGGGATTACAGACATCCACCACCACACCCAGCTATTTTTGTATTTTTAGTAGAGACAGGGTTTCGTCATGTTGACCAGGCTGGTCTCAAGCTCCTGACCTCAGGCGGTCTGCCCGCCTCAGCTTCCCAGAGTGCTGGGATTACAGCCATGAACTACTGTGTCCGACCGATGCTAGTCTTAAGGCTGGAATTAGGGCTGGCCAGCTTGTCATCTGCTTCTCTTTTCTAAAGATGACATTTCATATGTAAAGAATCATACAATATGTAGTCTTTTGCCCTGGCTTCTTTCACTTTGAATAATGTTTTTGGAGTTCACCCATGTTGTAGCATGCATCAGTACCTCTTTCATTTTGTGTGTGTGTGTGGGGGTAAAATATACGTAGCATAACCACTTTAATCATTTCAGCATATAGTTCTGTCGCATTAAGTATATTCAGAATATTGCACAACCATTATCACCATTCATCTTCATACTTTTTCTTCTTTTTTCTTAGATCCAGGGACAAACTAGATCCAGTATTTTTTTCATCTTCCTGAACTGAAACTCTGTACCCATTGAACAACTCCCTGTTCCCTCTCTCTCTAGCTCCTGGCAACCACCACTCTACTTTCTGCCTCTATAACTTTGACTGCTTTAGGTACCTCATAAGTGGAATCATACAACATTTGTCCTCTTATAACTGGCCTATTTCAGGGTTTATCCATGTTGTGGCACATGTCAGACTTCCTTTTTATAGCTAAATAATATTCCATTTTCTGGATTAACATTTGTTTATAGATGGTTATGGATGACTATACATTTTGTTTACTCATTCCTCTATTAATTGACATTTGGGTTGTTTCCATCTGTTAGCCCAAACGAATAATGTTATTGTTTATTTATGTATTTATTTAATGAGACAGAGTCTCGCACTTTCACCCAGGCTGGAGTGCAGTGGTGCCATCTCGGCTCACTGCAAGCTCTGCCTCCCAGGTTCATGCCATTCTCCTGCCTCAGCCTCCCGAGTATCTGGGACTACAGGTGCCTGCCACC
Source organism: Piliocolobus tephrosceles (assembly GCF_002776525.5). NCBI lineage: Eukaryota > Metazoa > Chordata > Mammalia > Primates > Cercopithecidae > Piliocolobus > Piliocolobus tephrosceles. The sequence goes on from NC_045438.1 coordinate 125,382,835, forward strand.
GTGCCCATCTAATTTTATGTATTTTTAGTAGAGACGGAGTTTCACCGTGTTAGCCAGGATGGTCTTGATCTCCTGACCTTGTGATCCGCCCACCTCAGCCTCCCAAAGTGCTGGGATTACAGGCGTGAGCCACTGCACCCAGCCGAATAATGTTATTGTTATGGGATCTTTGAGGTGTCACTTTTCTGGACAGAAACCTCTAGGGCCAGTGGTGCCTTTGCCTGACTCAAGCTCGCTCAACTCCTTCCACCCACTCAGGCTATCGGGCTGTGCTTGACTTAACGCTACCAGTCTGGATCCCATGCCTGCCAAGGGTGAGCCAGGTGTGGAATGGCAAGGGGTATGTGAGCAAGAGAGCGTGGGGTCCAGGCACTGTGCACAGTCAGGCATGCTGGCTGCTGCAGGGGGGCGGGCAGTTCCAGGTGCTGGCACAGGTGGCGGCTGTCTGCGAGACTGCAGCTGGACCAAATGGACTGCGGGCAGCTTCCCTGGCTAGCACTGGGAATGCAGTGGCACCTGGAAGCTTGGAAACACCAGGAACCACAGGTCCTCAAAGAGGGAGTCACAGCCCTGGCTTGGGGAGCTCCCAGGTCTGGGCTCCCTGAAGGGCTGCAGCTCTTCTCTTCTCCACCTGCAATGTGGCAAGCAAGGGGCATGTTTCAGCCCTGTTTGTGTTACAGGGCTTGCCATTTGGTGGGTCCCAAGTTCTTATCCTGCCACAAGGAAGACTAAGGCATGCAGACAAGTGGAGGGTAAGCAAGATATAGAGGAGCTTTATCGAGTAGTAGAACAGCTCAGAGGTCTGCTATGGGTAGCTCCTTTTTGCAGCCAAGGTGTTCCAATGAGTGTTTAGCCCTCAGCAGAGAGGACGAGGTGCTGGGATGGGTGGCTCCTCTCTGCTGCTGGTTGTCCCCTCATCTCTGCAGTTCTTAGCAGAGAGGGTCTGGAGTGAGTTGCTCCTCTCTGCAGGCAGGTCATCCCTGGAGTGGGAAGCTCCTCTCTGCTGCTGGTCACCTGGGCGTCTGCTCTGCTCTGGCTGAGTCCAGAGTGTTTATGGGCTTCAGTGGGGAAGTGCGTGCTGATTGGTCCATGGGCAGCCATGTATGGGCCCAGGAAAAAACACGATGAGTTCCCCCTCCCGTTGGCAGGACTAGTAGCCTGGCCCCCAGGCCACAGGCATCCCCTAGCTTGAAGGTGGGGCTTAACTGGGATTGCCCTATTCTACCCAGGAGCCATTGCCTCTTGCCACCACCATCCGTGGCACTCAGGTTGCTTGTGCCAAAGGGCACCTGCAGGCCAGCACTGAGCTGCCCTCAGCACCCCCTCAGCTTCCCTTCTGTGCTCATTGGTGCCCAAAGTCTGGAGGGGGATGAGGCAGCAGGGGGCTGGCATGTCAATGCTGCCCTGAGTGTGCATCCACCCGGCAGGGCTGCCACAGTGTCCAGGCTCAGCCCCAACCTTGCCCCATGATTGGAGCTGGTGCCAGAAGCAGGGAGAGGGCAGGCAGCAGCAGCAGGCACTTCTGAGGCTGCAGGGAAGAAGGGGGCCTCCTGGACCCCCAAGAGCACAGAGATGCTTGGGTCCACAGCTGGGGTTGGGCTGCTGCAGTGGCACCCTGGGAGGGTGGGGCTCCTTCCTGCTCCATGGAGTGTGGGGCCCAGGCCTCCCTGCTGCAGGTGGCGTCTTGGCAGTGGCCAGTCATCTGGAGCCACCGCTGCCATCACTATTGTAAATATTCATGTACAAGTCTTGTATGGGCATATGTTTTCAGTTTCCTTGGGTATATACCTAGGAGTTGAAGTTTTAGACCATATGTTAACTCCATGTTTAATCATTTGAAGAACTGCCAGACTGTTTCCCAAAGCAACCACACCATTTTACATTTCTACCAGTTGTGTGTGAGAGTTCCAGTTTCTCCACATCTTCACCAGCACTTGCTATTTTCTGACTTTTTAATTCTGGCCATCCTAGGATGTGTAATGGTATCTCACTGTGATTTGGATTTGCATTTCCCTGATAAGTAATGATGTCTACTATCTTTTCATCCACTTACTGGCCATTTGTATATCTTCCTTGGAGAAATGCACATTCAGATTCCTTGCCTATTTTTTTAAGTAGGCTGACTCTTTATTAGTGAGTTGTAAGAGTTATTTTTACATTCTAAATGCAAGTGTCTTATCACATATGTGATTTGCAGATATTTTCTCCCATTCTGTGGTTTGTCTTTTCACATGAGTATCTCTCTGTCACTCAGGCTGGACTGTGGTGGCATGAACATGGCTCACTGCAGCCTTCACCTTCTGGGCTCAAGCAATCCTCCTGCCTCAGCCTCCAAATAGCTGGGACCACGGGTACATGCCACCACACCACGCCTGGCTAATTTTTTTATTTTTGTAGAGACATGCCTTTGCCATATTACCCAGGTGGGTCTTGAACTCCTGGGCTCAAGCAATCCTCTCACCTCAGCCTTCCTAAATGCTGGGATTATAGGCATGAGTACCACATCCAGCCTTTTCACTTTTTTTTTTTTTTTTTTTTTTTTTTAGAACAGAGTCTCATTCTATCACCCAGGCTGGAGTGCAGTGGCACGATCTTGGCTCACTGCAACCTCCAACTCCCTGGTTCAAGCGATTCTCTTGCCTCAGCCTCCCAAGTAGCTGGGATTACAGGTGCCCACCACCACACCTGGCAAATTTTTGTAGTTTTAGTAAAGATGGGGTTTTGCCATGTTGCCCAGGCTGGTCTTGAACTCCTGACCTCAAGCAGTCTGCCCTCCTTGACCCTCCAAAGTGCTGGGATTACAGGTGTGAGCCACTACACTTGGCCCTTCACATTCTTCTTTCACATTCTTCATAGTGTCCTTTGAGACACCAAAGCTGTTAATTTTGATGAAGTCCAATTTATCTAATTTTTAAAAATCTTTTTATTATACTTTAAGTTCTGGGATACATATGCAGAATGTGCAGGTTTGTTACATAGGTATACATGTGCCATGGTGGTTTGTTGCACCCATCAACCCGTCATCTACATTAGGTATTTCTCCTAATACTATCCCTCCCCTCGCCCCCCACCCCCTGACAGGCCCTGGTGTGTGATGTTCCCCTCCCTGTGCCCATATGTTCTCATTGTTCAACTCCTACTTATGAATGAGAACATGTGGTGTTTGGTTTTCTGTTCCTGTGTTAGTTTGATGAGAATGATGGTTTCCAGCTTCATCCATGTCCCTGCAAAAGACATGAACTCATTCTTTTTTATGGCTGCATAGTATTCCATGGTGTATATGTGCCACATCTTCGTTATCCAGTCTATCACTGATGGACATTTGGGTTGGTTCCAAGTCTTTACTATTGTGAATAGTGCTGCAATAAACATATGTGTGCATGTGTCTTTATAGTAGAATGATTTATAATCCTTTGGATACATAACCAGTAATGGGATTTCTGGGTCAAATGGTAATTCCAGTTCTAGGTCCTTGAGGAATCGCCACACTGTCTTCCACAGTGGTTGAACTAATTTACACTCCCACCAACAGTGTAAAAGCATTCCTGTTTCTCCACATCCTCTCCAGCATCCGTCGTTTCCTGGCTGTTTAATGATTGCCATTCTAATTGGTGTGAGATGGCATCTCATTGTGGTTTGATTTGCATTTCTCTAATGACCAGTGATGATGAGCTTTGTTTCATGTTTGTTGGCCGCATAAACGTCTTCTTTTGAAAAGTGTCTGTTCATCTCCTTCGCCCACTTTTTTCTTGTAAATTTGTTTAAGTTCCTTGTAGATTCTGGATATTAGCCCTTTGTCAGTTGGATAGATTGCAAAAATTTTCTCCCATTCTGTAGGTTGCCTGTTCACTCTGATGACAGTTTTTTTTTTTTTTTTTTGCTGTGCAAAAGCTCTTTAGTTTAATTAGATCCCATTGTCCAAATTATCTAATTTTTTCTAGTGAGTTTGGTGTCATATCTAAGAATCTGGCCAGGTTCTGGGCTCTCAGTTCTATACCATTGATCTGCATGCTTATCCTTCTGCTATTCTGTCTAGAGTATTGTACCTTTTGTAGCAAGTTTTGAAATTTGGAAATTGTGAGTACTCTTTGTTCTTCTTTTTTAGGATTATTTTGGCTATTTGGAGTCCCTTGAAATTCAATATGGATTTTAGAATCAGTCAATTTCCAGAGAAGTCAGTTGGGATCCTGACAGGGACTGCTGCTTTTTTTTTTTTTTTTGAGACGGAGTCTCCCTCTTTCATCCAAACTGGAGTGCAGTGGCGCGATCTCAGCTCACTGCAAGCTCCGCCACCCGGGTTCACGCCATTCTCCTGCCTCAGCCTCGCTGAGTAGCTGGGACCACAGTCACCCACCACCACGCCTGGCTAATTTTTTGTATTTTTAGTAGAGACAGGATATGAATGAATGAATAAATGGACTCATTGATAGGGGAAACTGGGCCAACCTATAAAAAGCTTCCTCATTCCCACCTATTCTCCCAACAGCCCTGCAGTGGGAAACTGGGCAAGCTCATAGCAGCAGCTAGAAATATCACCCTTGAAAAATAAACAACAATATCTGTACCTAATTGAGTGCCTATTATGTGTCCAATACTGTTCTTGGCACTTTCACACATTAGTTCTAGTCTTTAGAACTACCCTGCAAACTGGGTATAGAGCATGGTGGTTAACCAACCAAACTTTGGAGACAAGGATTAAAATCTTGCCTCTGCTACTCTGTGACTATGTGATCTTGGGCAAGTTCTTTGAGCTTGAAGAGTCCCAAATGTGGTTAATAATAGATCCCACCTCCAAATGGCCAGCTCCTGGTACTATCACAATGTGTCCATGTTTGTCTCTTTTACCAGAGCAAAGTTCCTGAAAGTAATAGTAGAGTCTCTTTCACAGAGTTGGTGGGAGGATTAAATGAGATAATATATGCAAAAGATCTAGCAAACTGCCTGGGATATGATAGTTGCTTAATAACTCTTATTAGTATTATACTATTTTTCAGATGAAAAAACACCAGCGATGTGGCTGGACTCCAGGGTGAATGGCCATGTCAGACCCCAGAGATGCTGCATCCTTAACCTTATTCTCCCAACTCAAAGATTCTCTAGGCATGGCAGGCTATGAAGCACAGCCATAAATCAAGGTGATGAGGGCTGGGACATTAAGTGGTAACCTGGATGGACAGTAGATTAGGAGGCTCCTCTAATGCCATATCACTGCAGGGGTCACAGAACGTTGGCACAATTCAGGGAAGTCCCCCTAAGTTGAATTGACAGCCATTGTGGTGGGATAGAGACTAAAGGTTGAAATTAATTTGATATCTAGAATGTGAAGAAATTAGATATTTTGGGCATGTATAAGTTTGTGCACTGAGATTCAAACTCACAATATCAATAATACAAAGCAGTGTAAAATAAAGCCAAGTGATCAGCACAATGGTTTTTCCTGGAATTCAGAGGAGAGAGATCATCGAGCGCAATCAAAGAAGGTTTCCCTGGAGGATGGGACCTGCAACAATAATAGTACTACTAATAACTATTTATGGAGGGCTTGATTCTTTATATATTATTGATATGGTTTGACTGTATCCCCACCCAAATCTCATCTTGTAGTTTCCATAATCCCCACATGTCATGGGAGGGACCCAGTGGGAGGTAATTGAATCATGGGGGTGGTTACCTCCATGCTGTTCTCAAGATAGTGAGTTCTCACGAGATCTGATGGTTTTACAAGGGGCTTTTCTCCTTTCACTCATTCTTCTTCTCCCTGACGCCATGTGAAGAAGGACATGTTTGCTTTTCCTTCTGCCATGATTGTAAGTTTCCTGAGGCCTCCTAAGCCATGCTGAATTGAGTCAATTAAACCTCTTTCCTTTATAAATTACCCAGTCTCATGTATGTCTTCATAGCAGCAAAAAATGGACTAATACAATTACTGTCTTTTAAAATATTCACAATAAACCAGCAATATATGTAAATGCTATCATCTCCATTTCACAGATAAGGAAACTGAAGTTCAGAGAGTGTAAGTAACTTTCTCATTATCATAAAGCTAATAAGTAGTTTGAGTCAGGATTTGAACCCAGGTCTATCTCTGGTCCTATGGAAACATGACCATGGCCCATGCCCTTTCCATGTCCTGTCCTGAAGGACCAAGCTGAAACTCAACTCCCTCCCCTTGATAGTGACATACTCAGCAATCCCTAGTGGATTTGCACAGCACTTTGAAATCACCTCCAAGTGGCCACTTCCTGGAACTATCACAATGTGTCCATGTTTGTCTCCTTCACCAGAGCAAAGTTCCTGAAAATCAGAGACGTGTCTTATTCATCTCTATCCTCATCAGTTTTGCAGTACTTGGCACTCAGTACGCAACAAAATATTGAAAAAATTGATGAAAGAAAAAATAAATATTAAATACTGTGATACCAAAAAGCATCTTTTTGGTTTTTGTTTTTTTTTTTTTAAGTGTGCCTTGAGTTTCTTATGATTTTAAACATATATTTGATATGACTTTTTTTTTTCTTTTTTGAGACAGAGTTGCCCTCTGTCACCCAGGCTGGAGTGCAGTGGCGATATCTTGACTGACTGCAACCTCTGCCTCCCAGGTTCAAGTGATTCTTCTGCCCCAGCCTCCCAAGCAGCTGGAAGTACAGGTGCCTGCCACCAGGCCCAGCTCATTTTTTGTATTTTTAGTACAGATAGGATTTCACCATGTTGGCCAGGTTGGTCTCAAACTACTGACCTCAAGTGATCTGCCCGCCTTGACCTCCCAAAATGCTGGTATTACAGGCGTGAGCTACCCCACCCAGCCTGATATGACATTTTAATTTCTTTCATGATTCATGGTATTGTTGGAGAGACATCATTTACAGATATAACAGGGACTGTAAATAAACATGAAAATGAAAAAGTATAAGATAGTAAATTATAAAGTGCTAAATTGCATGGATTCTTTAATAATGCAATAGAAGTTTAGAAAATATAGAGATTGGTGTGATTTTAGGTGGTATAGGGAAAGAGAATTGAGGACAGCTTTCTGAAATGCTATATTTGTCAGTTCTAAGTTGCAAGCAACGGAAATAGATTCTGAATAATTTAAGCTACTGAGCAGTTCACAGAAACACTGGGAAACCTGGAGAACCAGGCTCAGAGCCTAAACAGATAATAACCATAACCAAACCACTCCAAAAAACAGTGTTTGGTGAAGATTCTGCTGTCCACTATATGCCACATTTCATATCACTGACACCATTAGGCCAGGGACCTGAGCTTGGCACTGCTGCTAGAGCTGCATGAAAATTGGAAGTTGCTGTCACCAGGAACACCCTTCCCTTAACTCTGCTTATTTTCATCAGTAACTCCAGAGTCAAAGGCTAGGATAGCTGCATCTGATTGGCCCAGCCTAGGACAGTGCCAGCTCTGGCCGCAAAGGAGGCTGGAAAAGCACGGATCTGGTGTTTTCAGCATCTCTAGTGATAAGTAGGATCTGCTTCATATAAGATTCTTGGGGTCTTTTTTGTTTGTGTTTTTGAGACAGTCTCGATCTGTCACTCAGGCTGGAGTGCAGTGGTGTGATCTTGGCTCACTGCAATCTCTGCCTCCTGGGTTAAAGTGACTTTCATGTCTCAGCCTCAGCCTCCTAAATAGTTGGGATTACAGGTGCGTGTTACCCTGCCCGGCTAATTTTTTGTGTTTTTAGTAGAGATGGGGTTTCACCACATTTTTTTTTTTTTTTCTGAGACGGAGTTTCACTCTTGTTGCCCAGGCTGGAGTGCAATGGCGTGATCTTGGCTCACTGCAACCTCCACCTCCCGGGTTCAAGCAATTCTCCTGCCTCAGCCTCCCAGAAGTAGCTGGGATTACAGGTGCCCGCCACCATGAGCAGCTAATGTTTTTATGTATTTAGTAGAGACGGGGTTTCGCTATGTTGGCCAGGCTGGTCTCGAACTCCTGACCTCAGGTGATCCACACGCCTCGGTCTCCCAAAGTGCTGGGATTACAGGTGTGAGCCACCGTGCCCGGCCTATAAGATTCTTAAAGTGGGAAATTGTCATGTGCTGAGCAGCCTCCACCCCCATCTCCCAAAAAAGAAATGTCTACTGCAGTTGGCCAAAGCTAGAGGGCAGGAAAAGGAAGAGCGATGGTTAGACAAGAGATCAAGGAGTGGCCCAGGGCAGTGGAAAGAGCCTTGAGGAAGCCTGGGAGGAGTTTTTGAGGAGGGAAAGGTAAGGTGCTAAGTGCTTTGGAGAGTTCTAGGGCGAGTAGAAGTGGTCTTTGTATTTGGATGGAAAGGGGTGCTCTGTGACCTTACCAAGAACAATTTTAGTCAAGGGTGGAGGTAGAAGCCAATCATAGGAAATTATGGAGAAAACCAAAGTAAAGACATGGAGGAATCCCTCAAAACTATTGGGAACATTTGCCTCTATTAATCATCACAAAGACACAATTCAATGTCATCAATTCATCACTCATTCCATGATATGATTTGGCTGTGCTTCCACCTATGTAAGAAAGGGAAGTAGAAAGCTGCCAGAATTAGGCCAAGTGCAGTGGTGCATGCCTATAATCCCAGCACTTCAGGAGGCTGAGGTGGGAGGACTGCATAAGTCCAGGAGGTTGAGGCTGCAGTGAGCCATGAGCATACCACTGCACCCTGACCTGGGCAATAGAAAGGAAGAAGTGTGAGAAACAAACTCACCCATCCAAACCCAAAGAATGGACTCAGAGACCCAGAGAACAGTGAAAGTGAGACTTTTGATGACAGCCTTACAAGATTGGGTGTCTGATAGGCAGATACACCCAGCACAGTTTCAACAAGCAATTTATCCCCTCGGGCACAGGTCTCTCTCCCAGTTCCTCATAGGCTGAGTACTATGGGGTCACAATCTTCCCGGATGTTGCTCTTTAAGTGTTTGACTTACGACCTAAGTAGCTGGACAGACTGATAACAACAGACAAAGTGAGCTATTTGCAGACTAGTAAATTTTTATCTTAGACTAAACTTCTTTGGTTCAGGCGAAGGCAACTCAGGCGGGTGGGGAGGCCGACAAGCAGGCATTGGCTATCCAAGCAGGGGCCTAGTATATCCTGTTTCTTCTGTAGTTTGCTGACCTAAGCCAATTCAAAGCACTTTGTCTTGGAAATGGACCAGTGTATGCATGATTTCCTTCAATTCCCTCTTCTTTTTCTTTTTACTCCTATTGGTCCCATTTTCACATTTATTTTTGTGTCCTTTGGTTCTTAAATTTATTAGGGACTCCTACTGGTTAATATAAGTGCTGGGATTAAAATAATTTGTTAGATCTCTCCAACTTCAGTGGCCATGTGGATTCTCGGGAATCTTATGGAATGCCAGAGTGAAGGGAATGGCCACTTGAACTAAAGCACAAGTTCCAGTGGACAGTAACAGGTTAGGGAGGTTTCTCTTCCCAAAATATCACCAGACATCAGCCTGGGGTATATGAAATGCTGAGTAATTGCCTTTATTTGACTCACCAGTAACGTTTAGGATGTAGGTACAAGCTGAGAGTTTTCCCACGGACTTGCTGAACTCTGCCCCCTGTCTAGAGAGGCAAGAGGCGTGGTTCATATTCCCTTTGGAGAACAAGGGAATTGCTCTAGGGTCTGATCTCTGCAAGGTGGGAAACAGCAATGATAGACTTTTGTAAGTCTTTTTTCCCCATGCATTCGTGTCCTGGTATAGAGCCAACATGCAACACATTCCGTCGGGATTGGTATCCCATCCTAGGGAAATGGAGCCACCTGTGCCTGAGGCTGCCCAGCAGAGCATGCATAACAGTTGGTCTTATTAAGAGCTAGTACTGGCTGGGTGCAGTGGCTCAATCCTGTAATCTTAGCACTTTGGGAGGCCAAGGCAGGTGGATTGCCTGATTCAGGAGTTTGAGACCAGCCTGGGCAACATGGTGAAACCCCATCTCTACTAAAATACAAAAAAAAAAAAAATTAACTGGGCATGGCAGCGTGCGAGTAGTTGAGTAGTTGAGTAGTCCCAGCTACTCGGGAGGCTGAGGCAGGAGAATTGCTTGAACCCAGGAGGCAGTGGTTGCAGTGAGCTGAGATCGTGCCACTGCACTCTAGCCTGGCAACAAAGCGAGACTCCATCTCAAAAAAAAAAAAAAAAAAAAAAAAGAGCTAGTACCAAAAATTTGACCCATTCAACCCAGGCATTTACATTCCCATATTCAGTCTCAGTTTCTAAAGTCTGCCTCAAGTCAGTTACCTTAATTATTTTTATTCTCTTAGAGTTATTGTCTGGTGGATTAAAGGAGGTACTGGGACCAGGAGTTATAGTAATCCTGGGTGGGCTCGGGGTGGAGTTGGTGACTAGCCTAAGAGTAAACTGTTCCACGGGATTGCTTCCTGAGATATCTATTTCTAATACATACCTCCAAGGTTCTTGGTCTAGAGTAGCTGGATTGTTTATGGTAATTAATATAGGATTGCATTCTAAATTTCTACAGTTAGGTGGCGTAGCGCCCTTACACAAATGTATTTCATTCTGTAAGGGTTTGTTTTTGGAAGAATGACTCACCCAGCTTTGATATTGAGTGGTCCACCAGACCTGATTCCAGTTAGCACAAGGCTTTTCTGAGAGGGCCCAATAACGGTCTGTTTTAGGACATAGATCTTTGTCTGCTTGTGACAACTGTCTGTGGTTCCCTAAATTCCCTCAAAGTAAGACTTGGCAGGTATTACATTTTATAGTTTGGGGCAGGGTGGAGGTCTTGGTTATGTTGACTATTAGTTTGGATATTCCCTACTTTTCACCCCTAGTACTGGGCCCTATTCAATATGTAGGTCTCCTTTCAACTCTTGTGTTAGGATTAATCCTAACCATATCCACCCCCAATGACAGAGCCTGCTTATAGTTTCCTTTTAGGTTTTTCTTAGCGTTAGCTTTAAGGGTTCCTTAGGTGATCTATACACTTCCCATTCACCTTTTCCCTTTCCTTCTGGGGTTTCTCTTACCAGTCTCTTGACCCGAGCGTATGTGTCCACCCCCGTTCAGCTGTTCCTACAGCTGTCTCAGTGATCAGGAGCACTTGATAGGAAGCTTCCCAGCTTGGGTGGAGATTGTCTTCTTTAATTGCCATGCTGGAAGTGGTGACCTGTGAATTCAAGAGGCAGGGTTTGAGTTAGAAGTCTTTTTAACCTAAGGGACAATAGGGTGGAGGATATGGACAGTATATAATTTCTTTTTCTTTTTCTTTTTTTTTGAGACGGAGTCTCGCTCTGTCATCCCAGCTGGAGTGAAGTGGCACAATCTCGGCTCACTGCAAGCTCCACCTCCCAGGTTCACGCCATTCTCCTGCCTCAACCTCCCGAGTGGCTGGGACTACAGGTACCCTCCATCACGCCCAGCTAATTTTTTTTTTTTGTATTTTTGGTAGAGACGGGGTTTCACCATGTTAGCCAGGATGGTCTCGATCTCCTGACCTCATGATCCTCCCGCTTCGGCCTCCCAAAGTGCTGGGATTACAGGCTATAATTTCTTAAAAATTGATCTTTGGTTTCCATAGTAGGAAGGTCAGTAGTTCTGCCTAAATACAGGAATGCTTTGTAATGGTCCTAACCTAGGAGGTCTTCCTCTGGTACTGTTTTCTAACTACCTTTTTGTTTATTTTTTGGCAGGTTACACAACCCCCACACACCTGTTTAGCAAGGGTATAAGCCCCTATACACCCATAATTTTTGAGTATTGCATCACACATGGCCTGGGGACCCCAGTGACTTCCCTTAGGCAGTATGGACATTAGTTGTCTCATAAGGGGTTTGTTTATCATTTCTCTTCCATTAGGGAGCACCCACCTTCCATCCTTAGTTTGAGTGGCTCCTATCTTGCCCAGTTCTTCCTCCTCCTCTTTAGAAAACTGGTGTCTTAATACCACCTTAGGGATATCTGGTATTGGGCTAAACAGTCTAACTTCTTCCTCCAGGGAGGCTTGCTTAGCAGCTTCATCTGCAAGCCTGTTCCCTACAGCTTCTGTAGTGTTTCCTCTCAGATGGCCATTTACATGAACTATGGCTGTCTCTGCTGGAAGCAGGAGGCTTTTAAAAACTTGCTTGACCAGTTCCCCATGTACCAGTTCTTTCTAGTACTATTTATTAGCCCCTGCTTTGTCCAGATTTTTTCAGAGGTGTGTATTACTCCATAGGCGTATTTGGAATTAGTATATAGTGCCTTCTTGGCCTTCTAGGAGCTTTAGGGCCTGGTTAACAGCATATAATTCACAGGTTTGGGTTGACCAGCTTTGGGTAATCTACCTTAGGATTGTTTGTTTCCATTAATGACAGCATAGCTGTTGTGTCTTTTACCATCTATCACTCGGGACGACCCATCGACAAACAGCCTTATTCTATCATGTAGTGGAGTTTCTTTAAGGTCTGATCTAACTTTAGTTTGATATTCTATGATGGCTTCTTATTCTCCTCTCCTTTCCATGAAAAACTGGCTGGAGTTAGGTTAGGCACCTCCCCAAGGCCCATTGATCCCAGTAGGAACTTGGGGAGGCAAAGGACTGACCAGCTGGCCTCCCAAGGTGCCTTTGGCCAGGGCCTGCTGGATCTGGCTCTGGGCCAAGAGCTGCTGGTTTGAAGAGCTGCCAACCTGTGGTGCCTTCCTTGACAGGCACTCATGGGCAAAGGCATCCTGGCTCTGGCCTCCCTTCCTCTTTCTTTGCTTCGAAGGCACCATCAGTCTCGCTGGCAGACCAAGAGCTGCACTGTTTTTATTCGATGCCACCCCTGCTGGTGACCCAGCAACTGCAAAGGGTCTCCAGTTTGTCCCGCTCTGGGAGGGGACTCAGTGACTTTTTCTCCTCCTCAGCTGCAAGGATCCTCCCCCGGCCCAGCCTGGCTCTGGGAAACAAAATTTTCTTTCTTTTTCTTTTCTTTTCTTTTTTTTTTTGAGATGGAGTCTGGCTTTGTTGCCAGGCTGGAGTGCAGTGGCACGATCTCAACTCACTGCAACCTCTGCCTCCCTGGTTCAAGCAATTCTCCTGCCTCAGCCTCCTGAGTAGCTGGGATTACAGGCACGTGCCACCACGCCCAGCTAATTTCTGTATTTTTAGTAGAGACAAGGTTTCACCATATTGGCCAGGATGTTCTCCTGACCTCAAGTGATCACCCACCTCGGCCTCCCAAAGTGCTGGGATTACAGATGTGAGCCACCACAGCCAGCCGGAAACAGAACTTTCATACATCCCACCTCAAAGCATCTTGGCCGACTTCTCCCCAGCATGAGCTCTCTCTTCTTCAGGGATTGCAAACCGGCATCCTTTCTAGCCTATATTGGGTTTTTAAGTTTTTCGAACTGATCCCCAGCATTTAAAAATCCTATTTCATGTAAAAAGTCAGAATTCTGGCCTCTGAGAAAACAGATAGTTTGGCAACACAGGGCCAGCACTATAGAAACAGCCGAGCACTGAGGTCCCTTTAACAGGGTGTGCCCTCTTCAATTAGCCACAGTCCCCACCCAGCCCTGCAGCCCTCCTTCTCATCTTTTGCTGGCCCTGTAGTCCTTTGAGTTTACAACCCTAGTTCTGATCTTCCTTATGTAGCCTGTCAACCCTTCTGCAGACTTACTGACAGCTGCCCCTGGTGGACAACAGCAAAACCTTAATGGTCATCTCATCCATTTACCCTTCCATAATCTGAATCCTCTCTATCACCTCCTGACAAACAGTCATCTGTTTGTTTGTTTTTTTCCGATGGAGTCTCGCTCTGTCACCAGGCTGGAGTGGAGTGCAGTGGCAACATCTGGGCTCACTGCAACCTCTGCCTCAGCCTCCCGAGTAGCTGGGACTACAGGCACATGCCACCACGCCCAGCTAATTTTTGTATTTTTGGAAGAGATGAGGTTTCACCACATTGGCCAGGATGGTCTCGATCTTTTTTTTTTTTTTTTTTTTTTTTTTGAGACGGAGTCTTGCTCTGCCGCCCAGGCTGGAGTGCAGTGGCCAGATCTCAGCTCACTGCAAGCTCCACCTCCCGGGTTCACGCCATTCTCCTGTCTCAGCCTCCCGAGTAGCTGGGACTACAGGCGCCCGCCTCGTCGCCCGGCTAGTTTTTTGTATTTTCTATTAGAGACGGGGTTTCACCATATTAGCCAGGATGGTCTCGATCTCCTGACCTCGTGATCCGCCCGTCTCGGCCTCCCAAAGTGCTGGGATTACAGGCTTGAGCCACCGCGCCTGGCCGGTCTCGATCTCTTGACCTCATGATCTGCCGGCCTTGGCCTCCCAAAGTGCTGGGATTACAGGTGTGAGCCACCATGCCCGGCCTGCCATCTGGTCTTTGTTGTAGGCAACCCATTACTCCTCAAGCAGCCTGATCCTAAACTCTCCTTCACATCCCTTTCTCACTTGCATCGCCCAGTTCCTGGGCTCTGTCCCTCCTCAGTGGCCACACTGTACTCTTTCCCTGTACCTCCTTGTTGCTTGAACCTCTAGAACTTTCCCCCAGCCCTGCCAACCTCTCTGTATCCTCTCACTTCTTCTTGTACTCTTTCTTCCTTTTACATTATTTGTCTCCCCAGTCTCACCTTCTGTGTCTTTCTTTGATCTCTGATCTCTTTCTCTCTCTTTCTTGCTCATTTTTCTTCTTCTATCTCTCTGTCTGTGTCATCCCCAGTTTCCTTTCTCCCTCACACTCAGTTTCTTCCTCTTTCTCTCTCTGGGTACGAGCTGAGCCGTGCTGTGCCCTGGCTCCCCATTTTCTGTCTGCAAAGATGAACAGCTCTGACTCTCTTCTTTTTCTCTGGGCACCAGCGCACCTGCATAGTGTCTTACACAGTCCACCCTGTCTCAGCTGCTTAGTCTGGTGGCTCCCACACACATAGCTGCGTGGCCGGCTCTCCCTTGCCTTCAGGGTCAGCAGCTTAACTCTTTCTCTCTCTCTCTGGCCCTCTATATTTGCCGTTTCCTCCCCTTTCTCTTTCCGATTTTTTTTCTTTCTTTTTCTCTTTCTCTGTAGCAGGACAAACTGCAGACAAAACTCCTCAGACACCGAGTTAAAGATGGAAGAAGTTTATTCGGCCAGGAACATCAGCAAGACTCCTGTCTCAAGAGCTGACCTCCCCCGAGTGAGCAATTTCTTTCCCTTTTAAGGGCTCACAACTCTAAGGGGGTCTGCGTGAGAGGGTAGTGATTGACTGAGCAAGCAGGGGGTACGTGACTGGGGGATGCATGCACCGGTCGGTAATCAGAATGAAACAGAACAGGACAGGGATTTGTACAGTGCTCTTCCATACAATGTCTGGAATCTATAGATAACATAACCAATTAGGTCAGGGGTCGATCTTTAACTACCAGGCCCAGGGCACGGCGCCGGGCTGTCAGCCTGTGGATTTCATTTCTGCCTTTTAGTTTTTACTTCTTTTTTCTTTGGAGGTAGAAATTGGGCATAAGACAATATGAGGGGTGGTCTCCTCCCTTATTCCCCCCTTTGAGACTCTTGCTCATTTTATTAGTGGGAGTTCTCACATTCATTTTCACTACCTATGTCTTTTTATATGACAGATCGATAGTGATTTATGTAGTACACTTGTGCTGAAGCATTCTGGTGAACTAGAGTAGCGATGAAAGCTTTTACTATTTGAATGAGTACAGGTAGTAAATAAGGGATCAGTAAGCAGGTTCCTGTTACTACTATAATTTTTATTATAAGAGTTTTAAATCCTCCTAGTACTGGGAACCATTTTCAAACATGGTCTCAGGATCAAATCTATGCCACACTTGTACAGGCACATGTGCCAGTTTCATCATGTCCTTAACTATATCTTCAACTACTTGCCCCTGATCATCTATGTGTAGGCAGCGATTGGTAAGGTTAAATTTTTTACAGACTTCTCTTTCAGCTGCTAGCAAGTAGTTGAGAGTCAATCTATTTTGAGAGATAGCATTTCTCATCTGAGTTTCTTGCCGGGCCGGAACAGTCAAGGTTTTACCAGTTTTATTAGTGATGACTTCCAAGACAGCTTGCAACCATATGATTTGGTTGAGCATGTAAATGGGGGTCCGGTATCCCCATGAACCATCTTGTGCCCAAGTGGCCGGCTGATAGTATTGTATAATTTTTTGCAGGAGGCCGTTTATCATCTTTTTAATTATCTATGGCTATGCTTCGCTTTTTGCGGGAAGCAGACAGGGAAGCCCAGGATTTCACCTGTTTTTATGGGCAGTAGGAAGAAAGATGGTTTAATAGTGCAAATAACACAACTGCCTGTCTACTGGTCAGGCAGCTTAGTGTAGGCTCTATGTCCACATATCCAGTGTAGCCCAGTGGGGGCCGTCCAGTCCCAGTGGGATTCTGGGTGGCCCTAAACGGTCTGCAACTATGTAAATTTACTGAATGGATTTTTCTCTGTGTGGTTTGAACTCCACCATGCAGTCTTCCTACAGGAAGGGTGAAGTCCTTCGCCACTCTTGCTATACAGTGTTGTCTAATGATTGAGGCTTTTAGGACCTAGAAGTGATCAGGGTGATTTTTTGGGCCAGGAATTCATCAGGAACTGGGTCTGTAGGTACTAATTCTTGGGCTTTCTATGGCCATTGATCTCGTATTACAGTTCCTCCACATACATAACATGAAGTGACATTGAGAGACTGGGCTACATGCTTGGCTAATTGCAAAAACAAATTTCTTGTTTTTCCTGGAATTTCTGGTACTGGCACATTTAGTTTATCATAGAAGGTTTGAAATACTGGCTCAGGAGAGTGTTTATAAACTTTTTCTCAAACCACGATACTTACTTGAAGATCCAGCTCCATCAGTTTTTAGGGTTACACATTCCCCTTTTTTCTAGCAAGGATTAAGAGGGTTGGTTATTACTAGCTCTAAGGGGTTACACTGACCACTGGTACAGGAAGGGCCACTTTTTCTTTGCTGAAGGTGGACAGCATTTTTTTCATTTTTTTATTCAAGTAGCCTAAATGACACAAGACCAGTATCTACATTAATTTTCACACAGTCCTAATTCATGATAAATATACTTATTTTCTGCCATATAGCCTCTTTCCTAATTAAGAGAACCACATCCTATGTTTAACTTATTAGTGACAGCACAGCATCAAATTTTAAGGTGACTTGTTTGGGTACCTCTTTTTTTTCTGTTTTGGGTAACATTTTACTTGTATTGTTTATGAGCTCCCACCAGTCATCAGTTCTTAATTTTATTTTAAAAACTGTGGTCATGGGAGGCTTAGATGGGTCATAACATACATTAGGTTGGTCATTTCTTGGGCTACATACCTCGTATAGAATAACATTATACAGGGCCGGGCGCGGTGGCTCAAGCCTGTAATCCCAGCACTTTGGGAGGCCGAGACGGGTGGATCGCGAGGTCAGGAGATCGAGACCATCCTGGCTAACACAGCGAAACCCCGTCTCTACTAAAAAATACAAAAAACTAGCCGGGCGAGTTGGCGGGCGCCTGTAGCCCCAGCTACTCGGGAGGCTGAGGCAGGAGAATGGCATAAACCCGGGAGGCGGAGCTTGCAGTGAGCTGAGATCCGGCCACTGCACTCCAGCCTGGGCGACAGAGCGAGACTCCGTCTTAAAAAAAAAAAAAAAAAAAAAAAAAAGAATAACATTATACAAACCCATTCTTTTTAGAGTTCCAGTACACTTATAATAACCGTAAAATAATAGGAACGTAGCAACCTTTTGTCCTACCTCAGTGACTTGATGTATACACTGGGAACAGCCCTCAGTCTGAGGAAGGTAGGTTGAAGTCCTTACAGTACAAGTCCAAATTTTAAGGAAAATGAGTCCCACCATGAGTTTCCTCATGCTTTGGCCATGCATGGACCAGTCAGCTTCTGGGTGTGACTGGAGCAGGGCTTGTTGTCTTCTTCAGAGTCACTCTGCAGGAGTTGGCGAAGCTCCTCCCATCCATGTACAGCTCCCAGGCTACTGATGTTTAAGGATGGTCTCAGGGGTTGGGCCCACTAGAATAAACTGAGTCTAATACCTCTACACAGTTATGTTCAACTGGGCTCTCTGATAACGAGAGCAAGGTGATGGGGTTTAGGGTATCGTAAACTTCAATGGTTATGCGGGGATTTTCACAGAGCAAGCTGTGGTATCTAGTTAGTTTAGCATTCGTTGACTAATGATGTCCTTTGGTATTTGTTAAAGTCACCACACCATGGGGGGACTTTATGTGTAGGTTTTGCCTAAGAGTTAGCTTATCTGCTTCTTGTGCTAACAGGGCCGGTTGCTGCCAGGGCCCTTAGACATGGGGGCCAGCCTTTGGAAACCCTGTCTAGTTGTTTTGAGAGATAGGCCACTGGCCTTGGCCAGGGCTCTACAGTCTGGGTTAAAACTCTGCCATTTTTTCTCTTTTTGACACATAAGTTGTAAAGGGTTTTGTCAGGTCAGGTAGCCCCAGGGCTGGGGCCAACATGAGTTTTTCATTTAACTCATGAAAAGCTTGTTGCTATTGGTTGTAATAGATGTAGTTTATCTAATGTACATTTTTATTAACTGTCACCCACTAAAATATTGACTTAAATCCTGTAGCTGTTTGATTTCAAGCTTTAAATTGATCTGGTGTTCCTTGTGGGGCTCCAATTGCATCTAAATGGATGTGAGAGTTGAAAGACCCATAAGGGGCTTCTCTCGCTTTATGATGTCTTATTTTTTCTCCCTCTGGTTGATGAAATGCCAGGGTGAAAGGGATAGCCAAATGGACTAAAGCACAAGTGCCACTCTAGTTATTTGGCAGAGTGCCCAGTAAAGGTCCACCACAATACCACCACACATTCGCTCAGGGATGAACAAGGGCTGACTGATTGATAAGCTCTTGAAAATTCTTAAGCTCATTGCATCCCTTCAGGTCTCCAAGGAATGCTAAGTTTCTTCCCTGTCGTGAGAGACACAAAGTGTTGGGACACCCAAAGTGTTGGGAGACGGAAGCTGGATGGCCCTCGGGGGCTGACCCGCAGGGTGCCAGACTTTGGGATACAGCAGAGAGAGCTTGGCATGACTTACTACTTCAGGCTGTAGAATCCTGGAAAAGAGCTACCATGCAGCCTATGCCTGGTCGACTGGGGGACCACCTTAGTGGAAGGGGGACCATCTGGGCCTCTGGCCTGCCATGTGCACAAGCATAACAATTGCTTTTGTTTAACGTGCAGATGGAATATTTGATTCATTTTAACCAGGCATTTGCATCTTGGTATTCTGTCTTAATTGCTAAAGTTTGTTTTAAGTCTTTAACTTCTATGATCCTCTAGTAAAATGAATGTATGATTTTAGGAAATTACAAAAACCGGTTGGGGCAGTCCATCCTTGCTCTTTAGTGGTCCACAGAATGTTGGACCAACTATGGCATAAAAGCTTTACATTGGGGGGCAAGACTCCTGGTTGGCACTGGGGTCTTTATCAAAATCTCCCCGGATTAAATGGTCCTAGTTTACTAATGTAATGCCCAGTCTGAGGAGAGTCAGGAGGGACAGAAGTACTTTTCTGAAGTAGAAAGCTGTCTTTGACTTGGCAAGTCTCCACAGGGTTTAACAAGGCAAGCATTAAATGCAATAGTTTGAGGTGAAATTGACTTGGTTATGTTAATAACTAGATGGTTAGCAATAGCACGAGGAGAGAAGAAAGAGTAATAGAATAGACGAAAAGAGTCAAATTTTTCTTAGCATTAGTTTAGTAGGGTTTTCCCCTGGGACTATGGCCCATGACTCTGGAGGGGGTGGCGCTTTCTTAACTCAGGTGTGATGAGTCCATCCTTTTTGCTGTACGAACAGCAGTCTTGGTGGTTAGCAGCACAAGGTAGGGTCCTTCCCAGGCTGGCTCGAGTTTTTCTTCTTTACACCTTTCGATGAGAAAGTGATCTTCAGGCTAGTGCTGGTTTACTGGAAATTCTAGGGGTGGTACATGTGCTGAAAGACTTTCAGTTTTTGAGGGAAAGGAAAGTGGAAGATAAACCAAGTATATAATTTTTAAGAAATTGACCTTTTGTTTTAAATGTGGGGACTTTGGCAGTAGACTTTACAGTCTTTAGTGCCCTTTTACTGAGAAATTTCCTTTAGCACCTATTTTTATTAGTTTTTAAACCAAAGAAAACCAAATACTATTTTACATTTAATAATGCTTTTTGTATGATTTTTATACCAGATAAGCTAAATTTTACCTTTATATTAGTGTGTTAATGTTAAACCTAATTTTAATAAAACCTTGTAGACATATTTGTCTAATTTTTAATGTTTGACCATAAGGTAAGATTTTAGAGAGTCTTTTTAACCTTTTATAATTTTTGCTAAAGAGCAGGTTGGTGCTTTAAGAAAAACCTGCTATGCTTTTATTTTAATGTCCAGTTTACAGAAAAATTGGATAATACCTCTTTAACTTTAGCCAATGTTTACACACAGAATTTTCTTTCCAATTAATATTTTAAAACTTGATTAAACCTTTAAAACAAAATATACATGTTTTTAACCTTTTAATGTAGGTAAAAATTTATATTCTTATGCCTCCTTATAATTCTTTCATCAAAGGTATATTTTACTTTTCTTATACACCTTACACATAAGCTGTTTTTTGTTTTTGTTTTTGTTTTTTTTAATTTTACATTCAGGAGGCCTAGTTACTTTTAAATTATACATATCTTGCATAAATTTTTTTATAACATTTTTCTCTTTCACGACTTTTGCAGACAATTCTTCGACATGCTTTTAACTTTCTGACTTTTTACAAATATTTCTTTCTTTAAACAACCAGTTAATTTATTTCAGGACAAGAATTGACCATATAATACTCTTTTTATATAAATTCTGCCCCCCCTTTTTTTCCTTCTTTTTTTTCTAACAGAATACCCTCATACTTTAATATTTTTGAGTTAGTAAGCTACTTTTTTGCTTTTTGGATTTAGGATAGTTCTGAACTGAACTAGTGAGGTGTGCTCACAATGAGGTTTCCTCTAAATTTTCTTTTGTTTGTTTGTTTAACTTTTTTCTGTTAGTAAAGCAGTTGCTGCTACAGATTGAATGCATTTAGGCCCATCTCGGGTTACTGGGTTAAGGATTTTTGATAGGAAGGCATCAGTGCTTTCGGATATGCCCTTGTTTACACTGACAACAAAGTGGTATTGGAGTGTTATAGGGTTATAGAGAATACCTTCAATTATCAATTACACGTTTTAAATTTACTTTGGCTTTTAAAGGAATAGGGTACACTTTTTTTTCTTTTTTTT
>NC_045438.1:125414051-125420014 GCF_002776525.5 Piliocolobus tephrosceles
ATTCTCTTTGAAGCAATTGTGAATGGAAGTTCATTCCTGATTTGGCTCTCTGCTTGTCTGTTACTGGTGTATAAGAATGCTTGTGATTTTTGCACATTAATTTTGTATCCTGAGACTTTGCTGAAGTTGCTTATCAGCTTAAGAAGATTTTGGGCTGAGACGATGGGGTTTTCTAAATATACAATCATGTCATCTGCAAACAGGGACAATTTGACTTCTTCTTTTCCTAACTGAATACCCTTGATTTCTTTCTCTTGCCTGATTGCCCTAGCCAGAACTTCCAACACTATGTTGAATAGGAGTGGTGAGAGAGGGCATCCCTGTCTTGTGCCAGTTTTCAAAGGGAACTTTTCCAGTTTTTGCCCATTCAGTATGATATTAGCTGTGGGTTTGTCATAAATAGCTCTTATTATTTTGAGGTACGTTCCATCAATACCGAATTTGTTGAGCGTTTTTAGCATGAAGGGCTGTTGAATTTTGTCAAGAGCCTTTTCTGCATCTATTGAGATAATCATGTGGTTCTTGTCTTTGGTTCTGTTGATATGCTGGATTACGTTGATTGATTTGCGAATGTTGAACCAGCCTTGCATCCCAGGGATGAAGCCCACTTGATCATGGTGGATAAGCTTTTTGATGTGCTGCTGAATCCGGTTTGCCAGTATTTTATTGAGGATTTTTGCATCGATGTTCATCAGGGAGATTGGTCTAAAATTCTCTTTTTTTGTTGTGTCTCTGCCAGGCTTTGGTATCAGGATGATGTTGGCCTCATAAAATGAGTTAGGGAGGATTCCCTCTTTTTCTATTGATTGGAATAGTTTCAGAAGGAATGGTACCAGCTCCTCCTTGTACCTCTGGTAGAATTCAGCTGTGAATCCATCTGGTCCTGGGCTTTTTTTGGTGGGTAGGCTATTAATTGTTGCCTCAATTTCAGAGGCTGCTATTGGTCTATTCAGGGATTCAACTTCTTCCTGGTTTAGTCTTGGAAGAGTGTACGTGTCCAGGAAATTATCCATTTCTTCTAGATTTTCTAGTTGATTTGCGTAGAGGTGTTTATAGTATTCTCTGATGGTAGTTTGTATTTCTGTGGGGTCGGTGGTGATATCCCCTTTATCATTTTTTATTGCGTCTATTTGATTCCTCTCTCTTTTCTTCTTTATTAGCCTTGCTAGCGGTCTGTCAATTTTGTTGATCTTTTCAAAAAACCAACTCCTGGATTCATTGATTTTTTGGAGGGTTTTTTGTGTCTCTATCTCCTTCAGTTCTGCTCTGATCTTAGTTATTTCTTGCCTTCTGCTAGCTTTTGAATGTGTTTGCTCTTGCCTCTCTAGTTCTTTTAATTGTGATGTTAGAGTGTCAATTTTAGATCTTTCCTGCTTTCTCTTGTGGGCACTTAGTGCTATAAATTTCCCTCTACACACTGCTTTAAATGTGTCCCAGAGATTCTGGTATGTTGTATCTTTGTTCTCATTGGATTCAAAGAACATCTTTATTTCTGCTTTCATTTCGTTATGTACCCAGTAGTCATTCAGGAGCAGGTTGTTCAGTTTCCATGTAGTTGAGCGGTTTTGATTGAATTTCTTAGTCCTGAGTTCTAGTTTGATTGCACTGTGGTCAGAGAGACAGTTTGTTATAATTTCTGTTCTTTTACATTTGCTGAGGAGTGCTTTACTTCCAATTATGTGGTCAATTTTGGAATAAGTGTGATGTGGTGCTGAGAAGAATGTATATTCTGTTGACTTGGGGTGGAGAGTTCTATAGATGTCTATTAGGTCCGCTTGGTGTAGAGATGAGTTCAATTCCTGGATATCCTTGTTAACTTTCTGTCTCGTTGATCTGTCTAATGTTGACAGTGGAGTGTTGAAGTCTCCCATTATTATTGTATGGGAGTCTAAGTCTCTTTGTAAGTCTCTAAGGACTTGCTTTATGAATCTGGGTGCTCCTGTATTAGGTGCATATATATTTAGGATAGTTAGCTCTTCCTGTTGGATTGATCCCTTTACCATTATGTAATGGCCTTCTTTGTCTCTTTTGATCTTTGATGGTTTAAAGTCTGTTTTATCAGAGACTAGGATTGCAACCCCTGCTTTTTTTTGTTCTCCATTTGCTTGGTAGATCTTCCTCCATCCTTTTATTTTGAGCCTATGTATGTCTCTGCATGTGAGGTGGGTCTCCTGAAGACAGCAGACTGATGGGTCTTGACTCTTTATCCAGTTTGCCAGTCTGTGTCTTTTAATTGGAGCATTTAGTCCATTTACATTTAAGGTTAATATTGTTATGTGTGATCTTGATCCTGCCATTATGATATTAACTGGTTATTTTGCTCATTAGTTGATGCAGTTTCTTCCTAGGCTCGATGGTCTTTACATTTTGGCATGTTTTTGCAATGGCTGGTACCGGTTGTTCCTTTCCATGTTTAGGGCTTCCTTCAGGGTCTCTTGTAAGGCAGGCCTGGTGGTGACAAAATCTCTAAGCATTTGCTTATCTGTAAAGAATTTTATTTCTCCTTCACTTATGAAACTTAGTTTGGCTGGATATGAAATTCTGGGTTTAAAATTCTTTTCTTTAAGGACGTTGAATATTGGCCCCCACTCTCTTCTGGCTTGTAGAGTTTCTGCCGAGAGATCTGCTGTCAGTCTGATGGGCTTCCCTTTGTGGGTAACCCGACCTTTCTCTCTGGCTGCCCTTAAGATTTTTTCCTTCATTTCAACTTTGGTGAATCTGGCAATTATGTGTCTTGGAGTTGCTCTTCTGGAGGAGTATCTTTGTGGCGTTCTCTGTATTTCCTGAATTTGAATGTTGGCCTGCCCTGCTAGGTTGGGGAAGTTCTCCTGGATGATATCCTGTAGAGTGTTTTCCAATTTGGTTCCATTTTCCCCCTCACTTTCAGGCACCCCAATCAGACGTAGATTTGGTCTTTTGACATAATCCCATACTTCTTGCAGGCTTTATTCATTTCTTTTTCTTCTTTTTTCTTTTGGTTTCTCTTCTCGCTTCATTTCATTCATTTGATCCTCAATCGCTGATACTCTTTCTTCCAGTTGATCGAGTCGGTTACTGAAGCTTGTGCATTTGTCACGTATTTCTCGTGTCATGGTTTTCATCTCTGTCATTTCGTTTATGACCTTCTCTGCATTAATTAGTCTAGCTGTCAATTCTTCCACTCTTTTTTCAAGATTTTTAGTTTCTTTGCGCTGGGTACGTAATTCCTCCTTTAGCTCTGAGAGGTTTGATGGACTGAAGCCTTCTTCTCTCATCTCATCAAAATCATTCTCTGACCAGCTTTGATCCGTTGCTGGCGATGGGCTGTGCTCCTTTGCAGGAGGAGATGCGCTCTTATTTTTTGAATTTACAGCTTTTCTCCATCTTTGTGGTTTTATCTGTCACTGGTCTTTGATGATGGTGACATACTGATGGGGTTTTGA
Organism: Piliocolobus tephrosceles; assembly: GCF_002776525.5. Taxonomy (NCBI): domain Eukaryota; kingdom Metazoa; phylum Chordata; class Mammalia; order Primates; family Cercopithecidae; genus Piliocolobus; species Piliocolobus tephrosceles. Next base: position 125,417,474 of record NC_045438.1, read on the forward strand.
TATAGGTGTCCTTCCTGTTTGATAGTTTTCCTTCTGACTGTCAGGACCCTCAGCTATAGGTCTGTTGGAGATTGCTTGAGGTCCACTCCAGACCCTGTTTGCCTGGGTATCAGCAGCAGAGGTTGCAGAAGATAGAATATTGCTGAACAGCGAGTGCACACCTGTCTGATTCTTGCTTTGGAAGCTTCCTCTCAGGGGTGTACTCCACCCTGTGAGGTGTGGGGTGTCAGACTGCCCCTAGTGGGGGATGTCTCCCAGTTAGGCTACTCAGGGGGTCAGTGACCCACTTGAGCAGGCAGACTGCCCCTTCTCAGATCTCAACCTCCGTGTTGGGAGATCCACTGCTCTCTTCAAAGCTGTCAGACAGAGTCGTTCGCGTTTCACAGGCTTCTGCTCCTTTAGCTGAGCCCTGTCCCCAGAGGCGCAGTCTACAGAGACAGGCAGGTTTCCTTGAGCTGCTGTGAGCTCCACCCAGTTCGAGCTTCCCAGCGGCTTTAGTTACCTACTTAAGCCTCAGCGATGGCGGGCGCCCCTCCCCCAGCCTCGCTGCTGCCTTGCGGTTAGATTGCCGCAGACTGCTGTGTTAGCAAGGAGAGAGGCTCCGTGGGCGTGGGACCCTCCCGGCCAGGTGTGGGATACAATCTCCGGTGTGCCGGTGTTACAGCGCAGTATTGGGGTGGGAGTTACCCGATTTTCCAGGTGTTGTGTGTCTCAGTTCCCCTGGCTAGGAAAAGGGACTCCCTTCCCCCTTGCGCTTCCCAGGTGAGGCGATGCCTCGCCCTGCTTCAGCTCTCGCTGGTCGGGCTGCAGCAGCTGACCAGCACCGATTGTCCGGCACTCCCGAGTGAGATGACCCCAGTACCTCAGTTGAAAATGCAGAAATCGCCGGTCTTCTGTGTCGCTCGCGCTGGGAGATGGAGACTGAAGCTGTTCCTATTTGGCCATCTTGCTCCGCCCCTTTTTTTTCTTAATTACTTGTATATATCTCTCTCTCTTTCTTTCTCTCTTTGACTTTGTCTCTCTCTCTTTGACTTCCCTTTTGCCTCTGTCTCTTCCTCTCTCTCTTCTCTGTCTCTCTCTATCTCTGCCTCGCTTATGCTGCAGTTCTGTCAACCACTGTGGAGAGATCTAAAACCAGCTGTAACCAAGAGTCTATATATGGAAACTGGTCTGGGTGCCCTGGCTTTACAGGTTACCTTGTACCACACCTTTGAAACAAGGGACCTGTCCAGGCTTCCTTCTGATGGCCAACCCACCTCTAATGCTGGCCAGTCTATTTTATACAAAGTTTTAAGTTTTCCTGGTGTCATAGTACTCCATAGTCTCCCTTAAATCCTTTCTTGAAATTTTTCAACATAGTTCCGAGTAGGGTGGGCTTATTTGTGCCTGACCCATGCTTCTTCGAGAGAAAACACTACGCTTACACCACATACACACCACAAAACAAAGTACGAGTAAAAAGGGCACACACACACTTTTGTGGTTTACACCAAACTAAAATCAAAACCAAAATCAGAGTATCTAGAAATCCAAGCCAGGTCAAAACCAAAACCAAAGCATCAAGCAATCCAAGTCAAGTCAAAAACAAAGACCAAAGTGCCAGTACAGGCACATGATGGGTGATCAGGCCACGCTTCCACTCAAATGGAGTAGGTAAGTTCCTAAGACCAGCCCTAAAGCAATTTAAACCAAGTCAAAACCAAAACCAAAGTGCTGATAAAGGCATGCCATGGGTGATCAGGCCATGCTTCTACTCAGATGGAGTGGGCAAATTCCCAAGACCGGTTCTGTCAAGCAATTCAAACTGAGAGGTGACAATGTGCTAGCAGCCCTCACTCTCAGCGCCTCCTCGGCCTCAGCGTCCACTCTGGCGGCGCTTGAGGAGCCCTTCAGCCTGCCACAGCACCGTGGGAGCCCCTCTCTGGACTGGCTGAGGCTGGAGCCTCCTCTCTCTACTTGGGGGGAGGTGTGGAGGGAGAGGCGCAGACGGGAACTGGGGCAGCCCTCCTGGGCCAGTGTGAGTTCTGGCGGGCATGGGTGCAGGCTCGGTGAACCATGCACAGGGAATGGCCAGCCAGCACCGCTGGCCCAGGGCAGTGAGGGGCTTAGCACCTGGGCCAGCAGCTGCAGAGGGTGCGCCGGGTCCCCCAGCAGTGCTGGCCCGCCAGTGCCGCACTCAAATTCTCCTTGTGCTTTAGCTGCCTCCCGGCGGGGCAGGGCTCAGGACCTGCAGCCCGCCATGTCTATAATCCCCTGCTGAGGTGGGCTCCCCTGCCGCCGAGCCTCCCCAGTGGGTGCCGCCCCGTGCTCCATGGCGCCTGGTCCCATCCACAGCTCAAGGGCTGAGGAGTGCAGGCCCGGCTGGGGACTGGCAGGCAGCTCCACCTGCAGCCCAGGTGCAGGATCCACTGGGTGAAGCCAGCTGGGCTCCTGAACCAGATGGGGACTTGGAGAACTTTTATATCTAGCCAGAGGATGGTATGTGCACTAATCAGCACTCTGTGTCTAGCTCAGGGTTTGTAAATACACCAATCAGTACTC